>NC_056733.1:390617601-390640101 GCF_019279795.1 Protopterus annectens
CTCTACCTTTCTTCCTTTTTACTACTACTTCTTTTGCCTGACTTAAAATGGTCCCAGAATAACCCCTACATTTCAACCTTTCGAACGTCTCATCTAAGTATGCTTGCTTTAACTCCTTCTCCGATATATTCCAAAATATCCATTTTAACTCACCTAAAGGTAGAGCCTTAATCAGATGAGGAGGGTGCATACTTTTAGTATGCAGGAAATTATTCATTGCAGTCGGTTTTCTATAGGGTCTAAATTGTATATGGTTTTCCATATTCACATACAACTCTACATCCAGAAATGGAATATTTTGGGCATTTACCTCATATGTAAATCTCAAACCATGTTCTGTACTGTTTAACTCTCTCATAAAATTTTCAAAATCCTGCTGTTCTCCCCTACATACAAAAATCAAATCATCTATAAACCTGCCAAAAAACACCACATTATTCACGAAAAAACGATTTTGATACACAAACTATCTTTCAAACTCCCCCATGTAAACTATAGCATATGAGGGGGCAAAGGCCACTCCAATAGCTGTACCCTTTTTCTGAAGAAAGGACTTCCTTTCCCACTTGAAATAATTATGCGTCAAGCAAAACTCTAGCAAAAGTAGAAGGAATGATGAACATGGTCCCTCCCCCATTGCTTTCCCCTGGGCTTCTAGACCTCTTTTGGTCTCAATACTTGTGTATAAAGAACTCACATGAACTGTGGCCCAGAAATACTCATCTTGCCACTTAATTTTCTTTAACTTTCCACACAGCTCCCTTGTATTTTGAATATGAGCTGGTACCCTTTTTAAATACTTCTTCAAATGAAAGTCCAAAAATGTCCCTACATTTTCTAAGTATGAGCCAATCATCGAAACAATGGGCCTACCTGGAGGGGATCTTAAATTTTTATGAATTTTTGGAAACGCATAAAACTTCGGATCTTTGGGCTCTTTCCTAAATAACTTCTGTATATCTTTACTATCAAAAAAGCCCAATCTTTCACCTCTTTCTAACACTTCAAGTAGTTCTTCATTAAATCTGGGTCCTGGGTTCTTATTTAATTTGGTGTACTCATAAGTTCTACCTATTAAATCCATCACCATCTTTTCATATTCACACTTATTCATTATCACCCAATTACTCCCTTTGTCTGCTTGACGAAAAACATACTTGTCCAGTTTTAAACGTACCTTCTGTAACTCATTCCATTCATTTTTATATAAATTATACTTTTTTTATTCCCTCAAAAAATTGCCAGATTCACGCTCAATCTGACTACAAACAACATCCTCATACATTCTAATACACATGTGTATAAAAGAGGGGTGGAGTGTGATGTTTAATATTCCTTGAAGGCGAAAAGCCGAGGTACCAGAAAGAAATTAAACAACTTGAGAATTTTTCACCCTGGTGTTTTGTTTGTTAGAAAGCTTGCTACTTTATACTGTTTCATTAAAGAGCTGCTCCCTGGTGATGAGGGGAGGGGGAGGTGCTGGGGTTGTCCTTGTTTACTGATGGGGGGGCAGGGGGGGTGAAGTTTTCACTGAGTCTGTCTGCCAGTAGGTTAGATATATCTACAGTGTTTGTGTATGCAGTGTTCTTGACCACCAGTTCAGAGCAGGTTTGGGTGTTACTTTTGAGATTGCAGACGTATGTGAAGAAATCCTCGTGACTGTCCTTAGTGGATGTGGCTAATTTGGACTCGAAGTTAGCCTTAGAGGATCTCACCAGTGACCTTATTTGCTTGTTCAGACAAAGGAGAGATTGCTTCCAACTTGGCACCTGCTCCTTCTTGGGCCTGGACAGCAATATTTTCTTTTCATTATAGAATTTGTTAATTGCTGTTGTCCACCAGACAGGTTTACTCTTCCTTGACGAAGATGATTTGGTCCAGTCAGGTTTTACTGAGTTCATAGAGCTATGTAGGTGCTCATATAGCTTTTTGGTATAGGCTTGGACATTAGTGCTAGTTCCAACTGAAGGGACAGTGGCTGTGAAGCTACCTGCTCTCAGGAGGTTGTAGTCATCTTTGGAAAAGTTTTTTTGTTTGACCCTGGCAAGGGGGGTGGGGTTCAGGGAAGATGGTGACTACAAAAGTGATTGTTTTATGGTTGGATCTTATCATGGAGGATGACACTGTAGGGGTGCTACAGTGTCTACTCATGTTGGTTAGTACCAGGTCCAGGATATTTTCACCTCTCATGGGGACATTGACCAGCTGATCCAATGCATTGGAACTGATGAAGTTGTGGAATCTCTGGGTGTTCATGTTTGGACTAGAATACGTCTTCCACTCTATGGCTGGGTAGTTAAAGTCGCCCAGGATCAGGGTAGAGGGTTGAATCTTGATGGATTCAAGTAAGTCCATATAGGTGGAGTGGGTGTTGTGAGTCATGGTTGGGGTCTATAGCTAGCTATGATTTGAATAAGTGTTTTGTCAACAGTTAACTGCACCTGGAGTTTCTCCTGTGCGTCATACTGTTTGACCTGCCTGGAGGTGTGTATGTCTTTGATAAGTTTTGAAACTCTTCTCCTTTGGCTTTGTAGCCCTCCATTTGGGGTCTGAACGTACTGTAGGATGAGTAACCTGGTAAGGCTGGGGTGCTCTCTGCAGCTTTGAACCAGGTTTCAGTGACTGCACAAATGTCAGCATCTTCCAGGTTGAGAAATGCTTGCAATGAGTGCAGTTTAATGTTACGACTCCTAGCGTTTAGCAGCATTACCTTTAAATTTTGTTTAGAAGAATTTTCATGTTGGTAATTTTGTCGTTATGACTTTGACTAAAAAGGCACTATAGGATAGGCAAGAGCCTGGCGAAGTGTTGTGGTCGGTCAGTCATGTCCTCCCAGGCTGTCAGGTACTGGATCCCATTGGAATGACATCAGAAAATAAGCTAATTGTTAAAATCAATCATTTTCTGTTTGCATTGAGGCATCATTCTGGGTGACAGTAGGATGCTGCTTAAGACTAGGGGCATACCTGCCTGGGACACATATTCAGTGAGCTCAATCATGTCTCTCTTCATATAGTCCAGAGAGTTACATCTCAAGTCATTCACACCAACATGGACTATGACAGAGTCATAACAGTACTTGTTGTTAAGAGACTTGAGTGAGTGCATGATAGGCAGATTCTAGCATCTGACAAGCACTTACCTTGACTTTCTCCTTGTCTAGCCTGGTGAGGGGCACATCTGTGTGTCTCACAATAGAGTCTCCTATGACTAGTATGTTGGGTTTGTGACTGGACCTTAGAGGCTGTGAGACACAGCCTTGTGTACTATGTGTGGTGCTTGGTGCTGTGGGTTGTGATGTGTGTGTTTTTTCTTTGGAGGTCTCTTTTGTTTAGGTATGTTTTTGTTGAGAACCACTGCATATGTGGGAGTGTGTTATACAGGTGTGGGTGGTGTTTCAGCGGACATTCTTCTCAGTGCCAGATGTACTGGCTTGTGATTGCAAGGATTCTAGGTTCTTAATGTAATTGCATCTCTCACATATTGTGTTCCTAGATGGTAGTAGGGTTGTCCATGTACATGAGGCAGTTGCTACACTGTCTCAGGATGCCCATATCAATCAGACTAGCAGGAGAAACCATAGGAAATTGTTCGTCCATGGCTGTCAGAATCTGTGGAAGAGAGGTCAGGGATAGTAGAGTGGGTACTATCTGAGCAGAGTACTTACAGGTGTGAGTAGGGTTGGATAAAATTAATACAGTAGCTGAAAGGGAGGGCCTCACACAGGAGTGATGGTAAGGGAAAAATTCAGCTGAGATACCTCGCAAAAGGTTAAAACAGTGCAGCGGTGGTGTTCAACGTGCAAACAAGCGGAAACCCATGCAAACGTGGGGTTTAAGTACCACAAAAACAAAAGTAAAATAGAAACACTGGAATTGACCAATCAGCTCTTGTCCCTGAGCTGTTAGCTAAACACCCGATGCCAGACCAGTTCCAGCCAGTTCACTTACTCCCACTAAGTGCAGGTAAGTCCCAGCCAACCCAAGATGGCATAGCAGGAAACACAGGAATCACACAAAGAGATCTGGATACAGCAAAACCTGTAACCAGACTATGCTAAAGATATTTAAACTCTGTTTAGATCAATTTAACACAGGAGAACAGATGCACACTTAAATATAACAGCAGAACAGTTCACACTCAGTTAATTAAACAGTTTAACAGTAAAACAGTGAAAAATGCAGTGCAGATGTAATGCAAGTTAATAAAACAGCACAGTTAATCAAATGCAAGTGCAGTATAAGTCAGAATAAATTGAAACATGGCACTTAGTTTTGTAGATTCTCTCAGCAGCTTTGAAATCAGCGCAAGGTAGATGCAGAATGCTCACCACCTTGTAGCTCGACTAAGTTGTAATGCTCTTAATCAAACCCTCCCTAAGAATTGGGGGACAGCTTTTATTACCATCTAGGGCCTAGATTTCTTAGGTATTAAAAACATTATTCAAAGGAATTGGGGTGTATTAGTCAGTTAGACAATACAGACAAAATGGTGGGGTTTCCCCGCTGTTTACAGTGCAAAGGGGAGTGTGTCTTAAGAAACTGTTTGAACGTAATAATGGTGGCCAAAACTACAACTGAGGCAAATGGGGGACTTTTAAATATGGGCGCTGCAATAGTTGCAGATTTTTGTTGAACATCAGTGGTGTCACTGTAGATAACATTAAAATTAGCCCTAAGTTTTATTGTACTTGTCATTCTAAGGTCATTGTTTATGCAGCTATCTGTCAGAAATGTGATTGTTTCTATACTGGAAAAAACAAACAGGCATTTAAGGATAGACTAAGGCACCATGTATATAGTATTCGAAAGAAAAACCTTAACAATGCCCTGGCTAAACATATTTCTGAATTTTCCGAGCATTATTTTTTTTTTTTTTTGGTATAGACATTTCATAACAGAGTCCATGAGGTGGCAGTGTGGACCTTTTCTTACAGGTTCGGGGTTTATTCTGACAGATAAAAACAAATGCAGGGGATAACCCCAGTTTAAATGACAAAGTTTCTATTAACTGTTTACTTAAGCTAAAATCTTTAGGGCTTATGTGGGGTTTTATTTAGGCTGTATTTTTATTTTAATGTTAATGAAATGTTTTTACTTAATGTTTTTAACTTTGTCTTTTGGTTTTTCCTTGATGCACCATGTGATTAATGATGTCATGAATTTAAAATGAGTTGGTGTGCTGGTTTGTTATTCTGAAGAAGTTTTACATTTGAAACAAAAGCGCTCAATTAAAGTAATTAATACTTTTATCTTGATATGGCCGGTACCTTTCTTGCATTGTCCTACAGTGTCCCTCCCAGTATGTATTTTCAGTGGAGTGCTTTGTTTGCTTTAAGTTATATACATCTTTCTAAGTGGTTATTTATAAAGTAAACTGCCATGTTATCCTTTAAGAAATGGATGTCTTGACTTGTAACATTTGTCATTTATACAAACTTTCATTTATTTATAATATCATTTAAATCTGTTGAAACTTTGACTCACATGGAAATACCTTCTACAATTACTCATCTTTTACATTACTCAGGCCTATACAATTTACACAACAATTGAACTGTCAATATATTGTTAATATTTAATGAATATTTTCTTTATGCATTTATTTATTTATTTATTGACATTTGTTAACTGGGTTGGTCCAGCTGGGCTAGAGGTCCATTTTCAGTGGAGACCTGAGGAGAAAAGTTCCATTCACAGACAGTTCACAGTAATTAAAATATCTGAGTCAAAAGAATTACAAAAAGCTTGTTATACAGCAAGTTAAAGACATGAAATAGAATGCATGCACAAAAGAATATACACCTATCCCCGGATTCAGCAAGCCCTGCACGGTGAGCAGGAATAGTGCAGAAGTTCCTGGAGGCAATATGGCTGCCGTGCAATCCAGGAACAAGCTGCAGGGCTCCTGCACTATTCCTGCATGGACACAGCTCCTGTAAGCAAATTACCCCATTTGCAGGTGAAAACCATGCAAATGAGGTGAATTTATGATCCAGGAAGCTATCAGCCTGCAGTGCAGGACTAATGCAGTGTGCAGAAATGTACTCGGTTAGTAACCGAGTACATTTCTGCAAACTACAAAACAGAGCCATGACAGCTCCAAATAAAGGGTGCATAGTATGTGTAAAGCATGCCAATGGCCAAATATATGGCCACTGGCATGGAAAACAGTTGGCAAAAATAAAAGAATATTTTTTTATTTTTTAGCCGATTTCAGCTGTTTAAGCGTAGGGCAGCGGTGCGCAAATGGGATCGGGCTGAAAATATCAAAAATAACCTGAAATAAGCATTCTAACCAAAATCACTATTTTGCCATTATACTCAATGGCAGGCAGAAGACAACATGGCCAGTGAATAGTGGTTGCTAAGGGGGAAGGCTCAGTGTGGGACCTGTAACTATGCATTAGCAGGCAATCCTATGCAAATGAGGGGAATGATACTGAATCCCAGATTTCCCCCTCAATGTTAGCCAGCACCCAACAGTGTAAATGCAGGAATAGCATGGTTCAATCCTAAGAGTTAGCTGACATCATAGGGGTGTGTGTCAGGCATACTGTAAGCTTATTGGAGCCCTGTGGCTCGAGTTTGCCCTTAGCTTAGCAGAGCTAACCAAGGGGGTGTGTCTGAGGCTGCGTAGCACTCTTTACATTGCTTAAGTGGGTGTGCATACCATGCACCGTGTTTTAAAGGAAAAAAAAAGTAAACCAGGAAATAGCAGCTCTGTGCATATCTGAGCACTGTGTTTGCTTGGCGTGCCCCCGGGCTTAAACAGGAAGACAATGGGAAGGGAAAACAGCAGTAGGAAGGTAATTAAGGAGAACTAGCATAGCTGGCAGGTAAAATGGATCAGAATCAGCCAATTACACAGGCAGCAGCCCAGCCCAGCCCAGAACACTACTATAAACTATTCAAACACCTTTCCCTCTGGTTTTTCCCACATACTCTACACCACCGGTGTATACAAGCAGGGAAGTTTTAACAAACAAAAGCAACAAAATGATAGGGGCTGCACCAACTGTCATACATCAACATGTGGAAGAGGCTGAGGGTGGTGAGGATGAGAATGCCGTCGACCAACCCACAGTGAGGAGATGGAGAAGAGTGTACAGACCCAGGGTAACCTACCAGGGGCTACATGAGCTGGAGATAGCGGAGCGTTATAAGGTGGACAGTGACCTCCTACAGCAAATTGTTGAGCTGTGCTGGCCATGCCTGACACACAAAACTAACAGAGGGGAACCCATCCCAGTGGATACCAAGGTATGTGTAGGCCTAAGAATACTAGCCACAGGTACCTTCCAAAGGCCAAGTGGGGATATCATGGGGATCTCACAGGCATCAACATCCAGGGTACTCCACCAGTTCCTGGATGCCATGTCAGCACATGCCAGTGAGCATGTATATTTTCCCAACACCCGTGAGGCATTGGCCAGCAATATGCATCTCTTCCACCAAATAGCAGAATACTCTGAGGTAGTGGGTGCTATAGACTGCACGCACATATGCATCAAAGCACCACCCAGTGAACAGGGTAGGGTCTACATCAACCGCAAAGGCTTCCCCTCCATCAACTGCCAGGTTGTGTGTGATGCCCAGGGCATTATAATGAATGCGTGTGCTGCTGGCTGCCCTGGAAGCTATCATGACTTCCACATCTGGCATCTGACACAGATGTACCAGAGATTTGCCATTGGGGACATCCCTTATGATCACCTACTGGGGTATGCTGGTTACGCACTGGAGCCGTGGCTGATGACACCCATCAGAAATGCACACACACATCCAGACAAAAACTCCATAATGAGGCACAAGCACAGACCAGAATCATAATAAAGCATGTGTTTCGGATGCTCAAGTCATGGTTCCGGTACATTGACACATCCGGTGGAGCCTTACAGTACTCACCAGCTACATGTACCCAAATTGTCATTGTATGTGCCATGCTACACAATATGATCCTGTGGAAACAGCTGCAGCAGGAACAGCATGGGGCAGGGCCACACAGCCCTCCACCATTGCCAAGGCCATCACTGGCACAGAGGGACTCGGAGGAGGAACAACCTGAGCCTGCCCCAGTAGGCAGAAGGAGGCATGCCCAGTATGCCCTGGCCTTGGCAAAGAGGCAACACATAGCACATACACTGACACAGTAGGCACCCAGGGAATGACACCTCTCTCTCTCCCTGACTCGCACATACAGTAAAAGGGATGCAAACATGACACTACCTGTGCCTAACCATGTATAGGGAGTGTACTATGTGCATCTGACATAGGCAACACTCCAGCACCATCCTTAATACTGGCACAGCCACAAGGTAAGTCACTCTTCCTACCAACCGCCGAATGGAGTAGTATGTGTTGTTACCTGTATCTATGGTATGAATGTGAGCATGCAAGGGAATCGGGTGGCTGAATGGGATGCCAGCAGATAGTAGACACCTATAGTGGCAGCATGAGATCTGTAACAAATGCTAGTGTCACCATAGTAGCCAGTACTAGACAAGGTGATAAAACCCCACTCAAGGAAATGTGCCGGGCCACATGTGTGTCCATATGGCACACACATGCCAGTCAAGGAGGCTCACATACCCAACAACAGTCTCAGCCAGCAGGACAGGTGTAGACAAACACAAACAAAGGCTGTGCTAAGGCCTCTGATTGATGGCCATGGGTAACCTCCCCCCAGGCCTACACAGACAGACTACAACAGGTCAGGCAGTGGGATGTTAGTTCTGAAGGGTAAGAAGTCAGAAACTGAAATGTAGGTCAATCAAACTTATGACCTGTAGTACAGTGATATGCCTCTAGTCAGCATGATAGGTTAGAATACAGAATGAAACGTAGTACCTGACATACCAATACAGTCATAGCAAATGTGTACAAGTGTCAGGTGTGCCCCCCCCCCCAATCCTATGTAGAAATGTAGTAACAGTCAGGTGTGCCCCCCCCAATCTGATGTAGAAATATAGTAACAGTCAGATGTGCCATTCCCCATTCCTATGTAGACACATAGTAAAAGTCAGGTGTGCTCCCCCCAATCCTATGTAGAAATGTAATAACAGTCAAGTGTGCCCCGCCAATCCTATGTAGACACGTACTAATAACAGGTGTGCCCCCAGTCCTATGTAGAAATATTGTAACAGTAAGGTGTGCCCCCCCCACAATCCTACGTAGAATTGTAGTAACAGTCAGGTGTGCTCCCCCCAATTCTATGTAGAAATGTAATAACAGTCAGGTGTACCCCCCAATCCTATGTAGACATGTACTAACAGCAGGTGTGCCCCCCACTCCTGTGTAGAAATGCAGTAACAGTAAGGTGTGCCCCCCCAGTCCTATGTAGAAATGCAGTAACAGTAAGGTGTGCCCCCCAATCCTATGTAGATACGTAGTAACTCACAGGTGTGCCCCGCCATTCCTATGTACAAATGTAGTAACATGTATGTGTAGGTATAGTAACAGTGGAGCACAGATTACCTGAGCTGGCCAAGGTAGCAGGATAGATTGTAGCATGTGTACAGTATGTAGGCCTGTGGGTTTTAGGTTGGTATGTGTTGTGTATTGTGTGAGAGTGGTCAGTATGTATGCATGGTGAGGTATGTCCTGGTGGCCATTGCTCAGTCCTGCCGATGACAGGGCCAAGTTCTCACAACTGCAATGCCAAACACAATGCTTCCCATTGTCACCTGATCCCAGAATAACACATTCCAGCAGTAAGCCATAGTAAATGTTTGGAAGTAATATGTGTCACCATCTGAAAGATGGACATGGCATGACTGTCGGCCCACATATACAAGCAGAACACAGGGGGAAGTACCCCAGACAGTGTATAATATGTAAGTGTCAAATGGACACACCCTTGGAATTGTACATACAGGTTTGCAGCACATTATCTGGGCTTGTAGTAGGGAATACCGATGTCATCTGGCCAAACACTGGCAGACCACAAAGGTCATAGGAATGATGTATTGAGAAACAACTGATGTCCCTGCACAAGCCAGCATAAGTGGAATGCCCCATGCATATCTGTGAGGCAGATGCAAGTAGTGGCCATAGCACACATGCACCCAGCTAACACCACCACCACCACCACCCACAGGTACTTCTCTGGCCTTAACCCTGCTGTTGGGAACAAGTACAATATGACCCTCACCTGTGTATGGCAATAGCGAAAGAATGCAGCATGCAGAGCAGGTGTCCCATGCAGGTGTGTCCCTAGCTGTAAGCAGCATCCTGTCAGCATCCACATCACTGGACTAATACTGACAGAAAGTATTGGCATGAACACCTTGCACACCCACCCTGTCACCTCAAGGGAATATAGTGTATCGCAGTCTGGGACTGTAGGACTGACAGAATGCAATGGCCTGCTACAGCTGGCCGGCATCACTACCAAATGGCCTACAGTCCACTGCCAAAGGCCTGTGTCCCACCCTTACTGCCAATGTATGTTATGTCATGGACTACCAAATAACAACATAACATAGTCCACAGAACCCAAATGCAAGGCCATGTGGACAAATCACAGTAACATGTCCACCATGTCCCACTGCATAAACTGTGGACCGACACCAAATTACTGCTGTGAGGAGGTGATAACTTTAGGGAAAATATCACAGAATGTCAGCACAATGTCCACACAAAGGATAGAATAATGGGGGTGGGGGGGTGGGAGCATGGGTGGCATGGAGTGCATGAAGTCCGAAGCACAGCCGTGTGCCCATACTATCCCTGGCTGAAAACACGAGAATGGGTAGCTACAAACCTGCTCGTAAACCACAATGTGTAGGGGTAATGTCCAGAATTATGACCCATGCCTCTGGGTAACCCGTGTGAATCTGTACAGCTGTGAGGTATCGCCACAGCAAGCTATGGCCATACTATCATGTCGATAGATGTGCAAGCATGGGATCCTCTGCCACCACTGTACCAAGGTGCTGAACCATTTACACAGACCCAGCAGCTTCCCCTCCAGAATGGCATGAGTGTGCAAGAATATGTAGGCTGCTGACCACAATATGGGACACAGCTGCAGTCACCCTGTGTTCCTCAGGACATCACTGCAAGAAAATATGTCTACCTGACAGTACTTGATTACATAAAACATCACAGTGTATAACAGTACATATCTCTGAATATCTCTGCTAACATCAGGACCATGTAGCAGAAGCAGCACAGACATAATTACCTACAGTAACCCACTATCCTTTGCCCATTTTGACCCCATATTGTCACCTGATCTATAGATATCCTGCAGGAACAGTTTGCTACCTCTAGGTATAGAACACAAAATGCTGCACTGGAGTACAACCTACCTGTAATTAATTCACACATTCAATACAAAAGGTCATACTAGGCATGCTTCCACACTTAAAGAAATGAAGCCCATGTCTGGCAACAACAGTAGACCATACATATCTGACAGTCGCAGATGTTAGTGCATACACTCCTCAGTATGCACCAGTCATGCTTTGCACACATATTGGATAAGAATACACACATATATCCAAGGGCAACACACTTTAATAGGCCAAAAGTACACATACAAAGATCTGTGGAAGAGAGTGACAGTGACAAAGAGCCTTCCATCATGAGGCCTGTTCCACCCAGCACATATCCAATTGGCTAAAATCATAAGATGTGCAAATGTCAATCACTGTAGACATATGCCTCTGGAATCCCTCAGCATTATAGTGTCTGTAGTGCTAGTGCTAACTGTGCAACACGACTGTACAAGTCAGTACTCATCTAGCAGTTGTATACATGTACCTTTGGAACATAAACTTGAGTGTGCCTGAGTGTGGTGTGTCTGCCTCTAGATGAATGAGTTATGGCCCATGCACACACACTGCACTTCCCATTTCCCTACTATGGAAAGTCTGCTGATGTCTTCACATTGAAATACACCTTTGGGGAAGGAGTCACCCAGTAATCTCTGTGGTGCATCCACTAACAGTGTAATGCTGTAGTGTGATATACTAGTTCAGTAGGGGTTCCATTACCAGACATGGCAAGTGTGGATGTTTGTTTGTCTGTGTAGGGAGCAATGCTTTTGAGGCCATTCACAATTAATACAACCTCCATTGCCCTTCTTTGGCAAGCCTGCTGATGTCAGTGACCTTGAAATACACCTTTGGGGAAGGAGTAGCCCAGTGACACACGCTATAACTGTGTAATGCTGTAGTGTGATGTACTAGTTAGATAGGAGTTCCAATCCCCGACATGGCAACTGTGAGACTTGGTGTGTGTGTGTGTGTCTGTGTTGGTCATTTGCATCATGTATGGAGGTGGCTGTGAGTGTGTAACAACTGGACTCATTGTGGAGTGGGTTTTGCAAATTTCTTATATGGTGGGCCTATTATATGTCACAATGTCCACCTTACAAGGATAATAGATGTCAAACAGCAGAGAGGCTGGGGTTGCCAATCCATATCCCTACATGTGACATCAAGCCTGGTGAACAACTTAGGCAACCCTTGTATTACTCAAGAGAACACTCTCAACCTATGTCCCATACACAAACACACTCGGCTAGGCAACAACTGCTTTGCTGGTAGTTTCCTGCATATTGCCCACAGATAGTAACCATGGTGTGACTGTAGTGGACTAAAGAGGGCATGGCACCCTGCCCCATCACTACAATAGGCACATAATTGCAGTCAGTGCGCCTTCACTATGTTCACCACTGGACACCTGCAGCAACTGTAGTGCCATCAAATGTGACCCACAAATGACATACTATGCCTTAAACACATGCCCTGTATGGACAGATGCCACTGACACCAAGGAATACCTGTACCATGCTGTCAATGTAGGTGCAGAGTCAACCTGGTGTCGATTGTCAGTTCCCACCACATGAGGCCAGGAATGGCACATCTGATGATAACAATATGTGTACACAACATGGCCCAGACACCCCAGGTGCAGTTCCACATGTCACAGAACATGCATGTGGGATGTGTGAACATCCCAGACACCATCCATGTCATGGACTATAGAACACATACATGGCAAGCATTGCACAGCATTGGCCAACCACAATAGTAGCCCAGAAGACTGGATGGTGAATACAATACCCACCTGTGTGGACCAATCCAGACATTACACCCCTGAGCCACACTGCAGACCATTGTCATGTGACCTGATGCCAAGGTATACCCTTCACCTAGCCTTGTACAGCCTTCTGGCACAGTCAACCACTACACACCTGTGAAGCAATGCACCCATGCATGTCAGTACTGACACCCTGTGTCTGTGCGTGTGGAGTATGATTTTGACCCCATTCACACTCACTACACCTCCCATTGGCCTACTGAAGCATGCCTCCTGATGTCAGACACCTTCACATACCCTTTGCCTATATATCATCAGGAAAACCCCTGTAGTGCTCGTGATACCTGCGTATTACTGTAATGTGGCAAACTAGCTAGTTAGGTAGTCTATTCCTGACCCTGCCAACTGTGTTAATGTGTGTGGGTCCCTGAGAGAGTATGGCTGTGTCGACATTGACACCTGTTCTTGTGGACAGGCATGTGTACTACACCTACCTTATCACTCCTATATCACTGTTGCAGATGTCAGTCACCATCAGATATACCTTTGGACAGCTCCCCAACATGTAAGCTCTGTGGTGCATGCAATAACTGCATAGACATGTAATAGCAATACGTAGTCAGGGATTTGAAACCCCATACTGGTAAGTGTGTGACACAAACATGCTTAGGTTTTACTCTCCCACCCCCTCCCTGTCTTACTTTGTCTCTGTCTGTCTCTCTCACTCCCACTCTGGTAGATGTGGAGAAGTACACCTGCTTTGTGTAGGCAGCAGCTTGTGTTTTGTAAGTGATGCTCATGATCAGCTGATGGCCTCTGCATGAATTGCAGTCCCCCTCTAGCTGATTGCATGTGGAACAGCTGTGGTAACATTCCCATAGCCAACTGCATGGAAACACACTCCAATATTTAGGAACATCACGTGAGTGTTGGGCCTTTTCATTCACTGTGAGCAGGACCTCATGTTGGTTGTCAAAAGAACAATTATACTTTAAAAATGATCAAAACACGGTAGGTTCAGGTTAAGGCACTTTACTCTTGCAGCAAGGAGACAAAAACGTGCTAATACAGAGTTTGTCTAACCAGGAACAGGAAATACTTTCATTTTTATACATCTACAAACTGGTTGTATCCTACCATGCTGACGTAACAGTTTACCACCTTTTTCATCATCATCTGCTGACCATCTTTCCCATGAATTTCTGCTGATTTATCAATTTTTATGTGAAACTTCCTGAGGAAAACAACATGGTCTTGGTTACTCCCAGTTAGATACATGTTATGTTACATTCAAGATACTATGGCTAAATCAAGCACAATGCTAGCAGTTCATTTCTCTAATAATCCTTTGTCTACTTTATCTCTAAATTATTACAGCTGCAGAGGTTCCGCTCCTCTGGACAGAGCTGTTTGTCTGAAATCACTACATTTATAACATAAGGCTTTGTTCATTCATTCGCTTCTGACCTAGCAGATAAACACCTGCTTCTCAAGTACATTTCTACAAAGCATAAACATGAATATTGCTGTGCTAGCAGTTACTAGGTCAGAGGGCAACTTGCAAGTTTCAGAAAGCATACTGCAGTTTTCAGAAAACATCTTTTTCAGTCTCATATGAAACTCAATTTGTATAAAATACAGTGCATGAAAAATAGAATGAAAAGTGTATTAAAATACTTGATTATTAATTTGGTACTAAGCATACACACATTAATACATATTTTTCTAACATTTCCCCTCCTGTTAATACTTTTTTATTCTATTTTCAAAAAAGAATAAACAGCTTGCTTCTTTTCCTAACCTCTTCCATTCAGGATTTGCTGTTAGGAAAGTCATTCAGTTTAAACTTTTATGAAAGTGTTTCACATTCTAGCAGCTCTTCAAATTCATTACTTTGATACATAGTCTCAGATATGGATATATCTATGAATTCTTTAACTAATCTCTTCATGCAGGGGATTCCACAACAAATGCAAACTCCTATTAGGAGTAATCCTACCCCAATAGCAATCAATATGTTCATAAAAATGGAGCCCCACGACCCAAAGGCATTTTGGAAAAAGTCTGTCAGAGGGTTTGGGCCTGGCTTGGTCATGGCCGACACTTGCTGAATCACCTCCAGATGGTCATTAATTTCATGCTGGTGATCAGGAATAAATGCACAGCATTCTTCTTTGATTAAAGTGCACGTCCCACCCCTCGCCGCTAGAGTGAAGTCAAGAGCCATTCGGTTTTGAAGCACTACAGTTCTCATAGCATTCAGTTCATCAGTTATCAGTTCAAGAGCAGAAAAAGTCACATTACTCATTACTTCAAGAAGTTTCGACAGTTTTCGCAGCTCCCATATTGATTTAACTGCACCATATGCAGGTAATATACCTGCCCAGGATATGACAGCATCACTCAAGTCCATGTGCGCTAGTTTGGTTCCCACATCATGATGGTCTTTCCAGCCTGCTTCGATCTGTCCCACTGGATTCTCAGGTTTCTTAACAGTCTTTTTGGTTACATCTCTGGTATTTTGAATACTTCCCTGAGGCAAAACTGCAGTGTGCCGGATGGCCGGGACCAGGTACCCCAAAAAACAACTGCCAGACCAATTCTCAGGTAACCATTTATATGCTTTTTTACCACACACAAAATAACAGTCTTCTACCTTAGTTATTACTTTGTTACGAAATGACTGCCCTGCATGAAACATTTTCCTATCTATTACAGATAACTGTTTGAAAAGTGCAGGATTACGTTGTACCCGATCAAGAGTCTTATGCATAGATTTCAAAAATGAGTCATAATCTGTGCTACAAGATCCACTCAAATCATTTGGTTTTCTATAACATTTATACTGTACTGTAACGTTACACTTACTCCATCCCACTTGGATGGTATTATTTTTGTAAAAACATACAATTCCTTTTTGTGTCACAGGCAAATACAGTGCTACTTTATCATGTGCTTTAATAGAACTGTGTCAAAAATCAGATTTTCCCAGGTCTCATTGACCCCTAGGGGGATAGCAGTCATTAATAAACCCCCGTATGCTGTTGGTATGGCCGTACAGACCCAGCAATTCGAAACATTAAAAGTCTCTGCATACACACGTGTAATTGCCTGATAAGTGTTAAAGTTTGGATGCCAGTCTATGTTTGGTTCATTACGTCTAATCAGTTCAACCTTTGTGGCAGGGAAAAGAAATGGCCACAACAAAAAGAACAGTGTGATCAATATTGCAATAAAAACGATTATACAGGTTTTCTGAGGTTGCTCAGTGTCTCTACTCACTCTGTACCTGGCCATTTTGTTCTTGTTGTGCAACAGTAGCAAAGTTTTTGTCCAGTGCAAAGTTTTTAACCAGTTTACAGTGCATCAAATGAATCCAGGAAGCTCGCTCTGCGATGTTGACTGCAGTGGGTGTTGACAGCAGTACCTGGTACGGACCTTTCCACTTTGGAGAACTCCAATTCTTTCGCTTCACAATCTTCACCCAGACTCAAGTGCCTGGGGCTACTGGTGCTTCCGATTTTGGTTGGTCTTTATCTGAAACAGAATTTAACTGCAAAAGTTTGTTATTCAAAAATCGCCTCATATACCCTGCAAGTGAACTGTCAGCCTCCTGCTCTGTAGACATGAGAGGTTTCCACTGAGGTGTATAATATGCCCGCCCAAACAAAGTTTCAAAAGGAGTTAATCCCTTTGCATTTGGAACAGTTCTCATACTCAACAGTGCTAAAAGCAAACAGTGCACCCAGTTTTTCTGTGTTTCTGCTATCAACTTCCTAAGTTTATTCTTCAGTACCCCATTATGCCTGTCTACTAGCCCTGCAGATTGGGGGTGATAAGCCCAGTGGTTCTTTAATGATATCCCAAAATAGCGACTAAGTTGCTGAATTGTTTGGTTCACAAAATGTGTCCCGTTATCACTATAAATCTTTTCCGGTATACCAAATCTGGGTATAATCTCTTTAACAAGGACCTTTGCAACAGTAGCTGCATCTGGATTTTTAGTTGGAAACGCTTCTACCCATTTGGAAAACATGTCTATAATAACAAGGCAATACTTCTTATTTTCACATTTATTCAATTCTATGAAATCCATACAAATAGTATGGAACGGATACGGTGGTGTAGGAAAATTCCCTTGCTTAGGCTTCAACGCCCCTTGTGCATGATGCTTGTTACAAACATGGCATGCTGCACAAAAATTTTTTGTATAATTGGTAAATCCATAGGTTGTAAATACTCGATTCACTAACTGTACCATCCCCCCTGTTGAGACATGGCTCTGCCCATGGCTCAACAACGCTGCATATCTAAACAAATTAGATGGCAAAATTGGTTTCTTCTCCTTGGAGATGTACAGTCCCTTTTCCAGGATTGCTCCTTGTTTTACCCACTTCTGTTTCTCTATATTTGTAGTAAATGTCTGCATTGCTTTTAACATTTCTAAATCTAAAATCTCAGAGGGTTGTAATTCCTCACTCAAATGAAAAGTTTCTGTGGCTGAAGCTGCCTGCTTCGCAGCTGTATCAGCCCATGCATTACCTTTTGAAATCTTGTCCTGTTGTTTCGTATGAGCTACGTATTTGCAAATAGCTACTTTTTAGGTAACTGAATTGAATCTAACAAGTCTAAAATAAATTGCGCATGATTAATTGGTTTACCAGTAGATGTTATCATTCCTCCATTTTTCTACTGCTGCGCAAAAACATGTACAGTAGAAAAAGCATACTGACTGTCTGTATAAATGTTGACGTTCTTACCTTCTGCTAAGGTACATGCCCTTGTCAAGGCAATCAATTCTGCCGCTTGTTCAGATAAGTTGTGTGGTAAAGATTTTGCTTCTAAAGTTTCAGTATCAGAAACGACTGCATACCCCACTAGATTCTGTCCTGTAGGACCCCTCCTGCACGAGCCGTCCACATAGTATGTCACCTCGGCATCACCCAAGGGAATATCCGTAAGGTCTTGTCTAGGTAATGTCTTTTGCTCAATCTCCTGCAGGCAGCAGTGTGGTTTGCCATCTGCAGGGGTTGGAAGCAAAGTTGACGGATTCAAAGTTGTGCATCGTTCAATTGTCATATGTGGTTGGTTCAACAGTATGGTCATAAAGGAAAGATGCCTAGCTGGAGAAAGATATGCTACTTTTTCTTGCAGTAAAATAATTGCAACTGCATGAGGCCCTCTCAATGTGAGAGGGTGGAATAGTACTACTGAGGCCGAAGCCTGCACTGCCATTGCAGCTGCAACTACTGCTTGTACACAGTGGGGCAGGGAAAGCGCCACTGGGTCTAACTGTGATGAATAGTAAGCTATGGGGTGTTGTTTGCCCCCATGTTGTTGTGTCAATACTGATGTCATATAACCTTGCTTACAATCTACAGTTTGAATAAACTGCTTGTGATAGTTTGGTAATCCTAGAACTAAGGATGATGCTATCAGTTGTTTCAGCTTACAGAAAGCTGCTTCTGCTTCAGGTGTCCATTGTAATAAATCCTGTGCTGCCATCGGCTTTTTAAATATTAAATCGGCCAGTGGAGCAGATTCCAAAGCATAGTTCGGTATCCAACTCCGACAAAAATTAGTAGTTCCCAGGAAGGACATCATTTCCTTCTTGGTAGTTGGTCTAGGTGCTTGTAAAATTGCTGTTTTTCTATCTTCATCTAATATTCTACCTTCCTTGGATATTACATATCCCAAGTACATAACTTGTTTTCTCCAAAGCTGTAACTTGTCTTTGTTTACTTTGTGACCTTGAGTAGCTAAGAATTGTAATAAAGCTATCGTGTCCTCTTTGCATTCTTGCTGGGTGGGGGCTGCCAGCAGAATGTCGTCTACATAAAGTAGAATCTGACTACCTTTCGGTGGGATAAATCCCGCCAGGTTACTTGCCATTTCCTGTGCAAATATTGTTGGACTTTCACAATATCCCTGTGGTAATCTCGTATATGTGTACCGCTTTCCCTGAAATGTAAATGCAAACCAATACTGGCTGTCAGGGTGTATCGGTATTGAGAAAAATGCATTACTAATGTCTACCACCGAAAAATATTTTTGCTCTGGCTTTAAATCATTCAGTAAGGTGTGTGGATCTGGCACCGTTGGTGCCCTAGGTATGACTGCATTATTTACAGCTTGCAGATCTTGGACCATACGCCATTCCCCATTTGCTTTCCTGACAGGAAATAAAGGTGTGTTACATGTTGAATCAGGAGATTCTATTAAGACTCCTTCCTTAAGTAAGGCTGCTATAATAGGCTTGATTCCTATCTCTGCATCCTTCCTCAAGGGATACTGTCTTTTCTGGGGTCTAAATGCTGACTTTGGCGTTATGGTAACTGGTCCTGCTGTTCGTATAAGTCCTACATCTGATTTCCCTGCTGACCAGAGAGTGTCTGGTATGTCCCGTAAGGCTTTTTCCTCTTCTTCTAATAAGAGTAATACTCAACTATTCTCACTAGCCTGTGAGTGCACAGCTGGGTGTGTCTGTGTAATCCAATTCAATTTCTGTTTCTGTACTCCTTGTTCAGAGAGCTCTAATTCTGTCTGCTTTTCCCACCTTGTGACTTTTTCACCTAAGTCTGCCCATTTCAAATTTTTGTTCTTAGTTAAACTAACATGTGGCAGTCGATTAGATTTATAGAGTGCCAAAAATTCCTGGGGCAATGAACAGCTTGCTACACTGTTCCCCTCTGCATCCCAGTACAAATTTTGCAATACTAGCCTGTTTGCATGGTTCTGGAACAATTCTTGTTCATAATCTTTATCAGGTCCTGGTCTATTACAGTAATATAGAGTACAATGCAACAAATGCTGTTTGTCAATGTCGAGGGAGCGGGACTTACTGATGGCTATGTTCATCAGTTCTTCGGTTACTGTCCCTGGACCAGTCGTAACTAAGACCTGGCTGTACCAATAATATGTTTCACCCTCCGGCCGCACTACAAAAGTATCCATTTGTCGTTGTGCTTCCAGACCCTGCATGGTTGGAACTACGGCTATGCCAAATATCTGCATCAAGTCTCTACCCAAAAGATTCACTGGGCATTTTGCAGAAACTACAATTTTACTTTTCTGGGTCATTCCTGAAATGGGGTCTGTTATTGCTATGTCATGGGAGAGTGGCTCCCGATACAGCTGTCCATTGGCTGCTTTCACTAGTATATAATCTGGTGATTCTGAATCTTCCGGTAACTTGGAAGGGTGTATCAGGGTCCGTGAAGTCCCTGAGTCGCACAGAAATTTAACTTCCCTCCCTTCTACCAGAAGCGTCACTTCCGGTTTCATGTCTGCTAAGTAAAGCTCTAAGCTTAATAGAGCTAGGTCTAAAATTTCATCTTCTTCTATGTCTGCGAAATCCCCTACTCCTTGTGTCACATCCTCTACTCCTGCTATCATATTTGCACTTACCTTTTCCTGCTTATTCTCATCCAATGATTCCTGACTATCATATAGTCATTCCTCATCTTCCTTATTTTCCAAAGTCACCTTCTTGTTTAGCCTGCAATCCCTTGCTAAATGTCCTTTTTTCTCTCACTTAAAACACTCACCCTTTTTCTTTCTTTCTTCGAAATCTTCTGATCGTTTGTCAGATTGTTTATTTTCCTGGGTATTTCTCTTACCCTTTTTCCCAGTTTGTACTACAAATACTTCTGACCCATCTTCTGCCGAAAATACTTGAGTTTTCTTTTTCTTTTTACTATTGAAATGTCTTTCTGCATGTCTAGCATATTCAAGTAATGGCTGTAGTCTACTTGTTCAATGATCTACCATATGTTTTGTAATAAAGCTGCTAATGGGAGTTATACTACCCTTCAAGAATGCATTCTTTAACTGTTGTTCATATGAGGAATCTTGTGTCTGGTTTTCTGGTATCTGCATTCCGCAGTGATTATTAAAACACTCTAACAGTCTAGCATAATATCTATCAACCGTTTCACCTTCCTGCTGAATACATTGATTAATGCAAGTCCAATCAACCCTAGGCTTCCACTTTTCAGAGATTCGGTCTGTCAGACCTTTTACTCTGCCATCCAGTTCTGCATTAGTATGTGGGAGTGGTCTAAGTTGTGCGTCACGGGGATTCCAGTCGCCACTGATCATGTGCCAATCTGGGCACACAATTTGTCTAACTACCTTTTCTACTTCCTCTCCATTTAAATAGTAACTTAATCTCATACCCTGTAAGTCTTCTAAAAATTTTCTAAAATTCACTTTTGGGTGGGGAATTCCCTCGACATATCTCTTCTTCACTCATAGCCTGTGATTTTCTATTTAATTCATTTAACTCAATCTCCCTCCTCAAGTCGCGTGTTCGAGACCTGGTCTTGATAGGATCCCTGACAAACGGTTGTGATTTTGCAGGAACAACTGGGTATAGCGGGGGTGGATCTGCTTGTCCACTTGCTTCATATTCTGGTAATGGAAGTGGAGGGGGTGGCTGAGGGGCTGTTGCTATTACCAAGTTATTGTCTTCTTTGTCTAAAAACATTGTCTTTGAATTTTTAATTCTCTGCTCTCTGCGATTTGCTTCCTCAAGCCACCTATGCGCCTGAGGAACTCCTAATTGTCTTTGCTTTTTTAGTTGACCTTTCGCATCTATTTTTAACTGTTTAACAAGTTTCATGAGTGCAAGTTTATTTAAATTACTCTCAAATTTATACTTATCAACCCATTTGGTGTAATACTTAACATTATCGGCATGCTGTAATTGCATATACTTCACGTCTTCAGTTAGGGGCGGGTCTCGGGAACTTTTTGTGCACTGATTTCCCATTGCTGTCTCAGCTTAAGCTGTTAATTGTTACGTAACCCTTTCTATCACATGGTACCACAAATCTATACCTTTTCACAGTTTATCTAGAATAACTGCCTACCTATTCTGTTTCCCTGATCTATGACAAAAAACAGTAACCCCTTTTTCTGTCCCTGATCTGCACATGCAAATCTACCTGACAAAAAACAGTTCTGTACTTAGTCCTTGATCTTGAAACAGAAATAAGGTAATTCCTCCTTACCTTACCCTCCGTGAGTTGACCCACCGGATCGTTGACTCGTCCTTCAATCCCAGATCAGAAACAGTGTCTGGCCTCTTTCGAACGACAATTCAGTCGGAGGTATTTCAAAGCAGAAGAGCTGATTTGGCCTCTTCACTGCGCGGATGCATGCCACCGGGCCCAATTCTGACCTAGGCCTAGAGCGAGAGGTACTTTCCGGTCCGAAGGACCAAACTGTCAAAAGAAAAATTATACTTTAAAAATGATCAAAACACGGTAGGTTCAGGTTAAGGCACTTTAATCTTGCAGCAAGGAGACAAAAACGTGCTAATACAGAGTTTGTCTAACCAGAAACAGGAAATACTTTCATTTTTATACATTTACAAACTGGTTGTATCCTACCATGCTGATGTAACAGTTTACCACCTTTTTCATCATCATCTGCTGACCATCTT
>NC_056733.1:390945101-391022601 GCF_019279795.1 Protopterus annectens
CCCATAGTAGTTACAAGTCTTGTTACTGTTGTGGACATTTCCCATCATGCATTACACTACTGGCCAACACAGTATTATTAGTAATTGCAGCTTCACACCTCTTGTATCACTTACAGTGTTAGCTGTTCCCACTTACCATCATCATCAGTTGTTGCTGCTGAGTGCTTAACAAAGTATTCAGTAACAAAACCAGTCAGGTCATCCATATTTTGTGTATCTTTCCAGTTACTGTCTCCAAAGATAATCAGACTAGGCCTAATTTGAAGACTAATAGAGAAGTAGTGTTTTATTTTGCTTCTGTTGCAGACATGTGGTTTATGATTGGATGCAGGTGAATATAGTTATAAGAAATAACTGAGGAGTAGTCTGCCTCAGACAGCATGAAGACAGACACTATTTAACATGAACAAAATAAATAAGTAACAAATACTGGCACGTGAGGTAAAACTTGTCATAGAATGTTACCAGTTCAACAGTGTGGCAACAAACGTTTGATGCAATTACAAACAGAAGCAAAATAATTAATTTTATTTAAAATTATTTACAGGGAAAGTTCAACTGAGACAGAGCCCATTTTCAGCGGAGGCCCGGGGAGAAATGGTCCAGATGCATGTCTTTGGAATGTGGGAGGAAACCCACATGAGCGCAGGACATGCAAACTCCACACAGAAGGCATCCCAGCTGAGAATCAAACCAGAGTGTCTCTTACTGTGAGGCAACAACACTAACTGCAACACCAATGCTCCACCCATAATCCCAGAAAAGTGAAACATGATGTTGTGTGCCTAGTGGTGGGAGAAATGGGTAGGTAGAAAAATGATTCACTTTGCTGAAAGTGGAAAAACAGAAACAGTTTAACTCATAAATGCATTTCAGGAGTATAACACTTGCAGAGACACATACGAAACAAGGAGACAAATGGAATCTTAAATCTAGAAAATGGACAGACTAGATTAAGGAGGAGTTTGGGTGTATGATAGAAACCTGTACAAACTGTGTGGAGGTTGTATTCTCTCTCTGCATCTGTGTGGATATACTAAAGGCATTCTGATTTCCTACTACCTACCAAAACATGATGCTTAGTAACTAGTCTAAAGTATCCTTCACATAATCCTTACTGTTGCCCCTGTGACATGTAATATGGCTAAAAAACAGAACAACATTTTAATTATAGTATATAGCTGTATTTAGGGTTTAGTCAATAACTATATAATAAACTTTGACAGACTCAATGATGCATTAGTAGTTAGGGAATATATTCAGCCCGAATGCATACATGTTCACAGCTGATGTGAACCATCTTATACAAAGTATACATTAGATACCTGTCCTCATTTACACATCAACTGCCAAAATTACAAGCTGCTTCTATCAGTTGCTTAACCCTTTTTGCACTTAGTAGACATGGATTCTTACCCCAAATTTAATATGTAATCTTACAGAATTTTGTTTGTAGTATTACTTCTATGTATCCTCTGCTGCTTTTTTGTTTTACAATATATGTTAAAAGATTGTGGCAGACAATGGACCCTTGTGGCTCAATCCACTTACTTGTCAAATAAATCAGATAAATAAAATACAACAAAAGTGCTACTGACTGAGGAACTTTAAACATATATACCTCACATTCCTACCAGAGAAAAAAAAATGATAGTAAAGGACTAGCTCTGTACTGTAGGTCACTTAACCAGACAATGTTTAAGGGTCACCCCTGGCAAGGGATACATGTCCAGTACCTGTACCCAGTTAACAAAGAAAGAAACAGAAAAAAATGTGTGATGCATATAACTGCAAATCCCTCAAGTCCAAAAATAAAGTACAATTGCTGTGAAAGTACAATGAATTTATATTTGAATTACTCAGAATTGTTGCTTTATTTAAGAATCTCTGAAGATAATGTTTGTACATTTTATCAGTGTCTTCCTTTGATTCCAATTTTTTGTAGTTTACTAAAGACTAACTTGAGCTTTTTTACCCGTGGACAGTGATGTAAATTAATTGTTTTTGGTTCTCAGCTCAGTCATATTGTCAGTCTGAGGTGTCACATTTTCTTGATGCTTGTCCTGAGCTGCCCATTCATCAGAGGCAACATTTATGGTCTGGCTACATGGAGGTTGTATGCTGTTTGATATAGCAAAGAGCTGAATGTCTGAATCCCCTTGTAGACAAAAGTAAAAAAAAAAAAAATATATATATATATATATATATATATATATATATATATATGTGTGTGTGTGTGTGTGTGTGTGTGTGTGTGCGTGTGTGCGTGCGTGCGTGTGTGTAATGAAAATGAAATAAATTGACATTTTGCCTGTTTTTTTTCTGAGCTTAAAAATCTTTTAACAAGGTAGGTAATAAGATGTAGGCGTGAAGGAGACACATTTCTAAAGGATATGTAACACAGTTTCATCCATTCCTAATGTGATGTGCATCTTGGAAATCAAATTATATGGAAATGCTACACAAAGTATACTCAATTAAATACTGTATTTTTTAAAACACAACATTGTAGAAATCACTTATGTATTGATGAAAATATGTTCTGGGATGGCAGAAATTGTGTTTAAGGTGTCATTGTCCTCTAACATGCCTTCTTTGCAAGTTTTAATTTCTATATGTTGTAAAGAGTTGTCACCCAATACTGCAAAAACAGCATGCGATGTTAATTGTGCCATTTAAATGAGAATTTGAATCAACTGATTAGTTCATTAATAAGCATATGTGGGGCCCTGCCAGCAGAATTGCAAATTATATTAAACAGACCTATATCTTAAGAAACCCTATTTTTCATCTGTCAAGAAATACGTATTTAGCAAATGGTACGTTAAGGGAGAAAGAGACTCTGGGATTTGGGTGTTCATAAATAATAGCTAAAATTAGTGTAACAGATGGATCTTCTGCCACATAATAGCAGTGTCTATGACCACAAAGTAGCTTGACTTTTCAAAGTATGCTTAAAGCAGATGAATATTCATCCATATTTGGTGAGGTTGAAGCACAGGGACAATTAGAAAAGGGTCTGAACAATAATTTATTAACTAAACCACAGTAGGAAGGAAGCAGGGCTTTTCTAAATTACTCACTGTCTGACATAAATGTATCTTACTAACTATAAAAAGAATAAATGGTCTAGTTCGCATTTATCCAAAAATGCAAACTTTTATTTTACTTTTGTATTTTACAGCTAATTGTTGAAAAGGGGGATAGGCAGCTGACAAAAAGTATATATTTCACCCATATCACTCCATCTGATTCATTGCTGACACACAGCACAGTGCAACTCTCTGTAGCACAGCTACAAACGAAGGAGCTGTTACTGACTATCCCTGAATGTCTATTCAGCATATGGTCTTTAACTGGTTCTTGCTCCTTGGAAGAACGTTATGAACTCTACAAAGCGTTAGGGGGTTAGTGTAGAAATGGAGTTAAAAGCATTGGAGGAGAAAGGCATATTTTTAAGCATCTTCACTATAATTTTGAAGAAATTCTGGTGTATTTGCATATCATAATTAATATCATGTAAGAGTAATATAAACTGGAATCCCTGGCCCACACTTTATGCAAAGTGTTTTCTTTTTCAGATACTTAGCTGCTTTGCTTTGCTTTCACTTCACATCGACTTTCCCACAAGAGTTTGCATTTCATAGATACCTGCAGAATAACCAGAAGCTGGAAGCACTGCACTGTATCCATTCCTTCACAGGTGACAGTGGAAAAACACATTTAAACTGCACAGTAGCACAAAAATGTCAAAGGAAGGTTGGCAAGATAGATAAAGAGTTGTCATTTGGAATTATAAGATATATATAGTTTTACAACAAGACATACACACACACACACACACACACACACACACACACACACACACACACACACACACACACACACACACACACACACACACAGACACACACAGACACACAGCACTTAATGATTCACACCTGCTGTATCTTCCCTTAATGAACATTCTAAACACTCCCTTAAAAAATGTAAGCAAACAAAAAACAAAAAAGGATAATGTAATTGTTACATTTTCTGCACAAACCAACATACACATGATGCTGTAAGTCATTCTGGCAATACTTTAAAAGGGTCATAAACTGGTGAAAATGTGAATAATTTTAAAATGAAAAAAGGTAACAAGATGATGTGAAAATGAGAGTTGGTACCTGTGAAACTATATTACAGGAGTGACATATCACATCTATCAGTACCTACACACACACACATATATATATAGTTATATATATATATATATATATATATATATATATATATATATATATATATATATATATACATACATACATACACACACACACACACACACACACACATACATATAGTAACACTCACACATACACACATAGAAACAAACACAAACATACAATCTGCAGTCTTGTTCCTATACAAACACACACACACACACACACACACACACACACACACACACACACACACACACACACACACACACACACACACACACACACAAGCCGTGCTCCTGGACTGCCACATTTGCATGCAGCTTTAATTAAAGAAACAGTTTCATTTACAGCATATATTCACAAAATTTACATGATTTCTAAAATAAAGAAGCTGTATTCACAAGATTTGTTGACACTATTTGCATCATTTTGAGACACTATTCTGGCAAGAACCCCTACACTATGAAGCATTGCTGTTCTCCCCAGCTTGAATCCCTCAGTTTAAGGCCTGGTAGATAGGGTGTGTGCCTTAGACAGGCCATCTGTATTATGGTGTGTACCCTGGTCTATGTTACACCATGAACTTAAAGGGTTGCAAGGAAAGTCCCCATCTACATTGTTTTGTGATCCTATCCTGTTGCCTATTTTGCCAAAACAGTAAGGCACGGTCTGTGTCAAGTGTAAATTCTCAGGCAAAAACAAAGCACAGCAGCAAAGAAAGTGCCCACTTGATTGCCAAGCACTACCTCTCAGTGGTGGAATACATGGTTTCTTATCTACAAAATTCTCAAAAAACAGATGGGGAAAATTTTATGGGCCGTTCTTCTGCATCAGAGATGTGCACTAACACTGCCCCTATGTCTACATCTTATTCAATAGTAGATACTATAAAAAGCTTGCTTAAATCTGGAGAGGCTAAGGCAGGCTCTAAATAACAAATATTTTCTTTAGTTTGTTATAAAAGTATTTTTTGCTTCTACTGTCTATGTAAACTTAAGGAGCATCTTTCATTTTAATCTGATCTATGTTGGAGGTAAGCTATTAAGGCAAACTGTGGTATACATCTTTAGTAGTACCCAGCTAACCCAGTAATATCCTCACTTCATCCTTGGGGTCAGGAATATGCTTGTTTCTCATAGCTTCATATTTTTTTTCTGGAGCCTAACAATTCCCCTACCATTCACATAGTCAAAATGTTTTATCTCTGTCACATCTTATTTTTCTTGAAGGCATTAATTCTTAAAGGCATTGTCAGTTAACCTAGCTCATCTGACAGAGTCCAGTACAGCACAGACTTTGTTAAAAGTGAGTCACAGATTTCTGAAAATATTACATCTTCAAGGTGAGTAGCAGCATACTTGACATACTTGTTTTTTTTGTCTCTGAAAGACCATGTAGCCTAAAAGGAAGGGCAATGTACTGGAAAGAAAAAAACTCTGCTGTCAAAAAAAAAACTCTCTCTTCTTTGGCTTCATCTGCTAGAAGAATTTGCCAGTATTAAAGGTTCAATCTGGTATGTTCAAGAATCTTGAATTCCCCAGCCTTTCCTAGGAGTTCAGCCTTAGACAGTTGGCCTCTATCATATTTCAAAATGTTGTTTGGCTTCCTAAAAGTCGTCTTTAGGAATAACACTATGGGGGTGTCCCACTCCCCTACCGACTTTTCTATCAAGCATCTTTTGTAATTCTTATTGCAGAGCCTTTTTTTGCAATGCCACTATTTTGTTAGGTTTTAATTTAATCTTTTACCATAGAATAGTCTTACTATATTGTTGAATTTGGTCTGTTCTGCCAGGTAGTTCTGAATATGCTTCTTTATTTGTTAACAAAAACTGCCTTGTTTCTTGTTTCTGTGGTTTTGATAAAGTATCACCTATCTAACTGCAGACATACAGTTAGTTTCCTTCCTTCAATAGACCAACTAGTTTCTGTAATTTAACTACACAATTTCTGTGCTTCCTTCCACAGTATCAGGACTTTGCTGGTTTATCTCTTCTGTCTTATTTTTATCTCTTCTGTCTTATTTTACCTATCTGTTAAATGTTACTATACATGTATATATATATATATATATATATATATATATATATATATATATATATATATATATATGTGTGTGTGTGTGTGTGTGTGTGTGTATTATTTTTTTTTCTTTTTGCCATTTCAAATGGACCCTGACATATAGCCAATTATTTTGTATAGAGCAGTTCAAAACTAGTGCTTGTTGTCCAGCTTTTATTTCTCTGGTCATTGCATTTCACTATATACACCCTTTATTATTTGGCCTGTAATCTTTCGACATGTTCCTTTACAGTGGGCATTACTGCTTTCAGCCTATGTTGTAAGTTAGCATTGTATACAATGATAATATAAGGATTTCACTTCTTTGCAAGTTTCTCCAGCAATACCAAACAGACCATAAAGGTGTCTGACATACAATAACAGGAAAGGTATGAATCCTGTGGAAGTTTGTGGCACTTCTCTAACGGCAACCAGGAGGAATGATATAAACTGGCTCCAGTTTTTACCATCTGTCATAATTACTTTTCTCAGCGTTGATTTTAATGTTCAGATGAAATGCCCCACTAACCCATCTGTTTAGCATTAATACACTAAGGATTTTAACTGTTCGATTTTACAGCACTGGCACAGTTGGTTGATGTAAGTGGAGTCTCTTGGTTGATGAATACTTCCTTAGGTATTCCCACTCTAGAAAATAACAACACTAGCTTCCTAACTATAGTTTTAGCATTAGTGTTACATACCAGAATAGTCTCAGCGTAGTACATTGCATTCTCCAAAACACGGAAAATGTACTGAGATCCATTGCTGAATTTTACAAATGGCCCAGCAAAGTCCATAGGAATATGTTCAAATGGCACGTCTGTAAGGGCACTATAATCAATGGACTTTTAAAGCACAGGTGAAGGGCTGCCATCTGGCATTTAGGATATCCAGCATAAAAGTTGTCAATTTATTTAATGATACCTGTCCAGTAAACCACTGCTAGGATATTTGCTTTCCTCTTGTACATTCCTAGTTGACCTCAGTACATAACTATGTACTAATTTCATCACCTCAGTACATGACTATATGCTAATGTCATCACAAGGGTCCTGAAGGATTTGTGCATCAGCATACCATATCTTTTCTATTTTCATTTTACACAATAAATCACCTTGTAATTCAAAGTATGAGTAGGAACTGGGGAACAATTTTTTCGGCATAAAACCCTAGGTATAATTTCTCATACTCCATTTAACATGCCACTTTCCCACTGTGCTTTTTTAAAGTTTGTCCAGTTTACCTGGTAGTCAGCCAGCTCTGAAGTTCCCTCAGGGTCAGCCTGCCATGAGGTTGAGGGCAATGCCTCCTCTCCTACCAGTGCAGGCAACGGAGTCTCAATGTCTACCTCGGCACCAATGAAAGGCACCTCATACTATTGCATTTTAGTGTCAATTGCTATCTCTATCTTACTTATTTTTGTTCAATGATAGTTCGTCTTTCAGCATATACCACTCTCGCCTTTCTCTTTTCTTTTCTTTTCTTTGCTTTTCTTTTCTTTTTGGTTTACTATGAAAATTGCGAAAGGCAAAACAATTTCTGCTGGCATTTTCGAAGTAAACCATTGAAAACGGAATCACGAACACATTACAATGTTGAATCAGCTGATCGAAGCAGCAGATTTTACATTGTCTTCAAAAACATCAGGTGATATCCACATAGGAGCTCATGTAAATGAAACTCCTATACGACATATCACATTTTTGCAGGGGACGGCAAGCCCCCCTGCACTCCCCCATGGGGATATGTGCCCCCCATACCCCCTCCTAACAATATATTCCAACTCTGAGATTGCACTACAGTGGGGATATGGATGAATTTCCAAACCTCACTGTACGTTGATCTCCGTACAATTTGTCAAACACTTAAAGCTGAATGCTCTATTGCATTCATATAAGTGTGGTTGGCATTGCAAAACATTTTGTGAATGACAATCTGACATTTGGAATAATAACTGCCGTCTGATTGTCAGTCGCAAAAATGATAGTAAACCTTTATTTTCTCTTTTCTTTTTTAGGGTGTTGTCACTCTGTCTCAGTGTCAACCATCATGTTTTTACTTTCTTTTGTTTTTTGTGGATCTGGATGATATCCCTTTGCAAAGGGTATCTAAGAATAAAATCATCTTCAGTTTTACTTTTTTTTTTCTTATTAACATATATGTCTTGTTAGAATCTTCCTTTACTTGACTTTTCTGTTTTACTAAGAAAGAAATGGGTTAGAAACTCTTTCCAGGTGCTGTTTCATCCTTTTTTACTACACTAGTCAAGTCTTTCTTTACTGGTACATTTATTTATTTATTTACTATTTGGTTACTGGTTAGGAAGGATGGTCTGAAGGCCCTTTTCAGCCACGGCCAAAAAATACAGAAACAGAAGCAAAACAATATGAATAAGCAAGTAGCATACAATGCATAAGAACAAATAAATTGAATGCTTTTTACAGGGTCTTGAAACAAACATGCTTGTTGCAGATCCTTATGTTTGTTTCAAACAGTCATAGTACAGAGAAATGTTGTTCAGACAGAGTTAACATTGAAACCAAAACATTTTTTTTTTGCAATATTTACAGTGTTACTATAAAGTTAATTTTGAATTTCAACTTTACAGAAAACAAGCAGGACGACATTTAGGATAACAAGTAGGGGAAGAATGTCATACTTGAGGTAGCGTGCTGTTAGAATTCAACATTTCAAAGTGACTGTCTTGTTAGACGGAGTGTGCTCTTTGGTAGCAAATGATGAGGTTAATCATTGTCCCTAAAACACTTGCACTCCGTTTTCTTCTGTAAGTGTTCAGAGAAGGCTTTTTGGAACTCAGTGAGAGATTCCACGCCCCTTAATTCAGGTGAGAGTCTGTTCCATAATGTTGGGCCTAGTCAAGAGAAGGCACATTCTTCAGTTGCTGTTTTATATGAAGGTCTTGTTAATGAGATAGCCTTCTACCATTACTTCTTTGGGAACAAATATGGTCCTGGATGGGTACTTTCTGTCTCAAAGGAATGTGATAGCCACTGTTTTGTATCCTGTGAATAAGAGTGCCCAGGAGATAAGCTGACCTTTTGGTGACTGGATGTCATTTTTGACATTGTAGGAGGTTATAGTTGTGAGATTGCTGTTGGCAAGAAGGGAAAATCTGCATTTTTCTTTTACTGAAGGGGAGTGTAAATGATTCTATAAAAGAGTTCAGGCTGAGACACTGCTGTGCTAGTTATTTTGTCTGTATAATTTGAAAAAGTTAGAGAAAGGTCAAGTTTAAGTCCTAGGAATGTATATTCTAAAACAATGGTAATGAAGTTTTGGTTATCAATGATATTAAAAAGAGATAGATGAGGGAGTTGTTCACAGGTTGTAAATAGTGTAAGGTTATTTTTTGTTGTGAATTAGAAGGTGATTGCAATCATTTCAGATGCATGGCTTAGAGAAAGACTGTTGTAGTTTGTTTTGGAGATCAGAGGGGCATTTATTGGCTTATATTAGTGGGATGCCATCTGCTTAATGAGATGGGATATCATGGGTAAGCTGAACTGAACCATGTGGTACTCCATTGTTTAAGGTGCCAAGCAATGATAAGAAGCAGTTAATGTAGAATTGGAATAATCTTTTCTGCAGGTAACTTTGGAACCGCTTGATAGTATTGCAGCCAAAACTAACTTTGTTCAGTTGAAGAAAAAATATTGTAATTATTAATTTTGAATGTCCTGGCCATTTCTACATATATCCCTGCAGTGACCAGACCATCATTATGGTTTCAAAAAATTGAACCAATTGAGGTGAATAGATTGGTGGTACTGGAGGCATTTCTTAAACAATGTTCCTTGTTTGATCTATTATTTGTTTTTATAGGATTTTTTTTTTCAAATATTTTTGCAAGTGGATGAAGGGTGGAGATATGTGTATAGTTCTTGATAGTTTTGGACAGTTTATTGTAGGAAGGGGAATTATGATGGAGTGTTTTAAGCCTGGAGACACTATCCATGTTGACAGGTAGAAATTATATATGTAGGTTAGGAGTTCAGCAATTTTATCTGCTGCTCTTTTTACGGAGATGTGATATAACTGGATGACTTTGGAGCAGAATATTTGAAGGTTTTCAGTAATATGATGATTTGTTTTTATGAGATCTGTCAAGATTGGAATGTTGCTGCATATTTAGATAATGGGTATACGGTTGGTTAAGATGGAAAGATATGACAAGGTGGGAGAGAAAAGAATTAATGAATTCTTGTGTGCTGGAAGTGATAACATTTTTATACTCTTTTTGTGGGATAGGCTTATTGTCTTATTTTTATAGTTGTTTGAGAGTATTTAGGTTTTATGAGTTCTGTTAATTTCTTTATTTCATTACAAAATTGTTTTGGATTACTGCTAGCAGTAGTTTCCTTATTGTTTAGATGTATGGGTTTGGTTGAATTAGTTGTGATTATAGTTTTATTTCTTACTGATCAGTAGGTTTGGGGATGGTTCGAATTATCTGGGTTTTGTTTCCAGGTGACCATGCTTTAGCCCTCTGTTTCAGGATGGTTTTAACAACACTAGTTAACCAATGGCATTTTTTGACCCTCAGTCTGTTCCATGAGGAGAGGAAGAGAAAATCTTGTAAGGAGTTGACAGTAATAGTAAACTCTTCCAGTGTATTGGTTGGGTTGTTTATGAGATATAAAGGGCACCAATCAATGCTTTGCAAAACTTTGTCTAGGATAGGAAGCTTGAGGTTTGAGAATGGTTCACATATTACAATTTCTTTAGGGATCCTTGTCTTTTTAAAAGACCAAAAGAAGAGAACAGGGCAGTGGTTGCTCAGTTTGTTAGGAAGAATAGAGATGCTGGCGCAACAATATGCAATATATGTAATAATGAGACCTAGAATAGTATGGTTTCCTGACAGCATTGGTTTTGACTGCTTCTCAACATTCACCTGATTCTTTGGATTCTTTATGTCAGGAACTTTCTGTTTTAGAATGAAAGAAAGTTTAGAATTTTGCCCAGAATATGTATTTTCTGTATTTCCTAACATCATTTCTATTGAGTACTCTCTTTGAATGAATTTCTTCTCTCACATTCTGATAGTCTCTTGTACTTCTTGTTTTGCAAAACTTTCAGGAGGCAGATGTTCATTGTGGTTCACTGATGCAGCCATTACTGTAGGATTCTTCCTGTTGGCAGCAGCCCTCGATCGGCTAGAGTCCCAAAGTCTGGGTCCGACGTCGGCTGAAGTCGCTCCTTCCCAGACGTCAGTGCACCAGGGGTATAAGGCATCAGCCGATGTCATTTTCCCCAGTCTTTCTTGCCGTGCGGTGCCCATAGCAAAGCAGTTCGCAAGTGCTGGTCGGCCGACTCCTGTTTACTTTTGGTGACTTTTGTATCGAAGACTTCTTATTTTAAGCTAAGTACCCCATTGGGGAAACCTTTTTCTTGCTCTATTCCGATGTCCGATGTCCTTTCTAGCTAACAGCTTGGCTGCTGTGCGTCCCGACCCAGTTTGCTAGGTGGACCCTGTACTCACCGGCACTATCGGACTCTGCCCTCTGGGAAGACCTGAACTCTACCTACAAAACCCCATCCCTCATCTTAAAGACATCTTCCAAAATAGACTGTGAAATTTGCTAGGTGGACCCTGTACTCACCGGCACTATCGGACTCTGCCCTCTGGGAAGACCTGAACTCTACCTACAAAACCCCATCCCTCATCTTAAAGACATCTTCCAAAATAGACTGTGAAATTTGCTAGGTGGACCCTGTACTCACCGGCACTATCGGACTCTGCCCTCTGGGAAGACCTGAACTCTACCTACAAAACCCCATCCCTCATCTTAAAGACATCTTCCAAAATAGACTGTGAAATTTGCTAGGTGGACCCTGTACTCACCGGCACTATCGGACTCTGCCCTCTGGGAAGACCTGAACTCTACCTACAAAACCCCATCCCTCATCTTAAAGACATCTTCCAAAATAGACTGTGAAATTTGCTAGGTGGACCCTGTACTCACCGGCACTATCGGACTCTGCCCTCTGGGAAGACCTGAACTCTACCTACAAAACCCCATCCCTCATCTTAAAGACATCTTCCAAAATAGACTGTGAAATTTGCTAGGTGGACCCTGTACTCACCGGCACTATCGGACTCTGCCCTCTGGGAAGACCTGAACTCTACCTACAAAACCCCATCCCTCATCTTAAAGACATCTTCCAAAATAGACTGTGAAATTTGCTAGGTGGACCCTGTACTCACCGGCACTATCGGACTCTGCCCTCTGGGAAGACCTGAACTCTACCTACAAAACCCCATCCCTCATCTTAAAGACATCTTCCAAAATAGACTGTGAAATTTGCTAGGTGGACCCTGTACTCACCGGCACTATCGGACTCTGCCCTCTGGGAAGACCTGAACTCTACCTACAAAACCCCATCCCTCATCTTAAAGACATCTTCCAAAATAGACTGTGAAATTTGCTAGGTGGACCCTGTACTCACTGGCACTATCGGACTCTGCCCTCTGGGAAGACCTGAACTCTACCTACAAAACCCCATCCCTCATCTTAAAGACATCTTCCAAAATAGACTGTGAAAGTATGTTATTCTTATGTGTATAAACTCTGACCTGTGTATCCTAGTCTAGTCTAGCTACTTGCCCAGGACTGCCAGCAGCCAATTAGCCCCTGTCTTCTTCTCTTCCTAATCTAGTCTCCATTCTATTTTCTCCCCAAACCTACTACTGTGATTTATATCTACTTTTTCCTAACTCCTCACCTCTCTCACCTCTTTCCTACCTGCATAACTCTGATACTTATTCCTTTTGGCCACCAGGTGACTTCCTACTATTACCTGGTTTTCTCCCTTTTGGCTTACCGTTTAACCCCCAATACCACTGTTCCTGCTCCTGTATTCCTCTCTCTCACTGCTTCCCTTTTTCTACACTCTTGACCCTGCCTAACCACCCTTCTATTATAGTTTACTGCTACAGACCTGTACTTCTACATAGATTTTAGTTCGTCACACTGAATTTACCTTTTTATCTGTTACAAACCTACCTGCTGTTCCACAGCTCACAGATTGTTTTTTCTGGGCCTCACTACTCGTTTGTGTCTTCCCGCTCCGTTCGCCCTGCGGGCTCACTCCGCTCCCCTCCCTGCCCCCAAATTCCACCCGCCCCTAGCACCTGTACATTTATACCCTCATAGACACACCCCTCTCTTTCAACCACCAATCATATCTTACACTTAGCTCCACCCCCTTTTAGAACTGCCTCCTCCCTTTCCCACCTAACTTACTAACCTACTCTCTGACATTTTGCCTCTTTCTAAGTATTCCAACTCTATTACTCCATCTCCCATCATGTCTAACAAATACAGATCTTGGCTACTACTACCACTCCTAACTACTCTCACCTCTGCCTATCTTTTAACCTGCTACGAACTTCCCCTACCCTTTACAATTACAATTCCATTCAAACAAACCCTGGCAATTCCTCTACCTCTATCCATAAGCAATCTTAATGCCACTTACAAGACCTCCTACCTTCATCCAAAATATCACCGTCTCTTTCACTTTAAATACCTTATTCACAACCTTAAAAAATATGTTTACTACCACTGTAAACCTCCTCAACTTTACATCCATATACTAATGTCCTCATTAATTGATGGAGACATCCACCCTAATCCTGGCCCCAACCCATCCCCACAATCTACTAATAGCCACATATTTAGAACAAAATCCACAACATTAACCAAACCCCCCAAATCACTATCCATTGCCCAATTAAATATACGTAGCATTTGCAACAAAATACCACTTATTCATGCTCTTCTAGATGTTCAACAGTTTGACATTCTCTGTCTAACTGAAACCTGGCTCAAACCTACAATAAAGGATAATGAAATTACTCCCCCAGGCTACAACATCCTTAGACAAGACCGCTTAAACAAAAAAGGTGGTGGGGTCGCAGTCCTCTACAAAACCGGACTACAGATAAGTAAAGCAAATCTTAATCTTCCATCTGACATAAATGCTGAAATAATTATTTCAAAACTACACCTCAACCCTCACAAAACAATTAATATTATCTGTACTTATCTTCCCCCAGGTAACAATTCTGTCATATTAGAAAACCTGTTAAATTGGCTTTCACTAAACCTCCTACAAGAAACAATACTTTTAGGAGACTTTAATATTGACTGGAACTTATGTAAACATACTAACCCAACCACCCTCATTAACCTACATGGCTTCTCTCAAATCATTAACTCCCCAACAAGAATAAACAAACTTAATAATAAAGAAACCATACTTGACTGGATATTAACAAATAGTCCACAACAAAAATATACAACAGGAACTCTCCCAGATGACCTCAGTGACCACTCCTTAACATATATGATCAGGCATAAAACAAATGTTGCTATCCCTATCCAAGTTAGAACAGGTCGCAACAAAAAATCCTTTGACCCCAATCTGTTTCATAACGAACTTATGCAAGTTAATTGGGCGCCCCTGAAATCTCTCCCTATAGATGAAGCTGTTACTTACTTTAATAATACTTTTCTAGACATCCTAGAACATCATGCCCCAATGCGTTCTATACGTATGAAACCCAAAATAGCCCAATGGCTCTCAAAAGAAACCAAAAAACTAATCCTTAGCAGGAACAAAGCTTGGGCTAAATGGCGAACAACAAAAAACATAACTGATCACCTTACTTTTAGACAACAAAGAAATGTGACTAAAAAAGCCATTCTACAAGATAAAAAAAACTTTTATATACAGCTCCAACATTCATCCCTTAACCAACCACATAAATTTTGGTCCTCTATTAACATGCTGTTATCCCCAGGCAAAGTTGCCACACCAAATCCACTAGGCTCTAACCCTGAATACCCACTGCAAACAGCTAATGCGTTTAATACCTTCTTTACTTCAGCCATATTAAAGCTAGCCAAACAACAATGCCCTGATACCTCCAAACTACAAACCCTAAACTCCCCTCCCCCTCCATTTCAACTAAAACCTATACCAACCTCTTATATATTGTCCTTGCTTCAAAAACTAAAGCCCTCAACCCCCTCAGCTGACAAATTACCAGCAGAATACCTCCAAGTAGGTGCTAAAGCTGTAGCCTACCCCATCTCCATACTGATCAACAGAACCATAAAAGAAAGTACTATTCCATCACTGTGGAAAATCTCTCATATTATCCCTCTATTCAAAGGAGGCGACTCTACTGAGTATTCCAACTTCCGCCCCATAGCGCTACTATCTCCTCTCGCAAAAATAATGGAGAAATGTATCCACAAACAATTACTTAATCACCTACTAAGCCACAATCTCCTAGCTAACTGTCAACATGGGTTTCGACCATTTCATAGTACTACCACAGCCCTACTATCCTTTACTGACTCTATTAACAAAAACCGAAACAATAACACCTCTTCCTCAGCTTTCTTCGTAGACCTATCAAAAGCCTTTGATATGGTCAACCATGAACTTCTCCTCCATCGTTTAAAATCCCTCTCTCTAGACAGTCCTGCCTTAAGCTGGTTCGTATCCTATCTGGATAACCGTAAACAGGCAGTACTCTGGGATAACCATATCTCTGATCTCCTCCCAACCTCTATAGGGGTCCCTCAGGGCTCTATCTTAGGTCCTCTACTATTCTCCATTTTTATAAATGACCTTCATCTAGCCACTCCTCAATCAACTTGCATTCAATATGCAGATGACACGACCATAATCTCCTCAGCCCCAACACAGACTGAGCTGCACACTCTCACACAAAATACCTTCACAACAATAGAGCAATGGTTCTCTAATCATTGTCTCCTCCTCAACCCCAAGAAAACCAAACTCCTGCTCTTTGCACCTACTCATATGTCCCCTTCTATTACCTTCACACTTACATCCAATGATGGTACCCTCATTTCGCCAGACCAAACCACTAAACTCTTGGGTATTACTATTGACAATCAACTAAAATTTGACACTCATATCAACTCTACAATAAAAGCTACCAACAGAAAACTTGGTTCTCTCTATAGAATCAAAACTTTCCTAACTCCCAAAGCTAAAACTACCATAGCTAGAACCCACTTAATCTCTACCCTACTATATGCTTCTCCCATTTACACTAACCTTTCTAAGTATAACCTCAACAAACTAGCTTCATCATACAACAACATTGCTAGGTTTGCTACAGATTCTCCTTATAGGACTCATCATTGTCTTAATCTCAAAAAACTAGGATGGCTAGAATTACCCTACCAAATACAATCTTACCAACTTGCTATTGCCCATAAAGCCCTTTATCACCCAGACAACACTCCTATGCTCGCCTCTCACCTACAACCCTATAGAAATCTGAAGAACCTACGCTCTTCAAACAAGATACTTATTCAAACCTCCCTATCAAATAACTTAGCAGGCGACTCCATACTCTCCAACTCTGTTGGCAAAATATGGAACCAACTACCTCAAGACCTCACTACCATAACTTCACTCCCACTATTTAAAGCTAAACTAAAACTTTTCCTTTCCAATCACTGGCTATGCTCTTGTAACAACCCTGATTAATCTTTTTTCCTTCTTGACATCTACTTCTTTCTTCCCCTTACTTCTTTCTCTCAAATCCTGCCCACTACATTTTCCTCTTCATAACTGTCCCCGTGACTCTTTCTTTAACAGAAATATATCTATATATTTTTTTTTTTAAAACTCATTTTATTGCTAAATAGAGTATCCTAGCTGTTTAGTTGAATTACTGTTCCCTGCTAAGCCTTATATTGTGCTCTAATGCAATTATATCTTGCAGCAGGTCTATTGTATGTTTCTAAAGTATTGTATAATTTTGTATTTTTCTGCATTTAGTGTTCTCTTCAACTTGTTTTAGTAGAATGTAGAGGAGCTTTTCTCCCCGGGCCTCCACTGAAAATGGACATGTATCCAGTTGGACTAGCCCGGTAAACAAATGTAAAATAAAATAAAATAAATAAAATAATAACTGTATTTCTTGTGGGAAGCAAATACCTCATAAGGATTTTCACTCTTACTGTATACCTTGCCTAGGCCCTGACCACGACGTAGCTAATTGTAGGTTTTGTGCTAGATTTAACCAATGCACTATTAGGCATAGGTACGATTTTGCCTTCCATTATTTTGAAAAAAGATTTAATTACAATATGTCGTCGGATTCTTATCTGGCTACTGGAGTGTATAAGAGGCATAAGGATAAAGACAGGCCTCGGAGGTCCAAAGCGGATGACATTATTCAACCAGAGCCAGTTGCCGGTTTGTCGGTCGTCAGTGAGGTGCTTTCACAGGCCCTGTCGTCCGCCACATTTGAACCGGTTGCCTGTACCGACTCCCATGAGGAGCCGATGGGGCCCTCAGAATTTCCAGGGAATGGACCTTCGGATAATGCTCCCTCAGATGGGTCCAGAGCCGCTGTGCAGGCACCGGCTTCTGAGGGAGTTTTTAGGCCTACACAGCTTCATGTAAAGATAGCTTCAGTTTTACAGTCAAAGAGAAAGACAAAGACTAAGGCTCCGGCAAAGACAAAGAAGCAAGCACAGGTCCCTTCTGATCAGGGCCCTAGACCTCAAAGACAGATTCTTAAAATGGCTGAAGACCTGCTAACTATGATCAGGGGTTCCCATCCCCCTCCTGACAAAAGACCTAGACTAAAGCCAGATTATGATTCCTCAGATCAAGTTTCAATTTCTTCTGCTTCTTTCTCTGAGCAGGATTATTCCTTCCCTCCTTATGAGGATTCTGATGCTGAAGAATCCCTTCCTTCAGCCTCTCCTCCTGAGGATTATTAATTTGGGGAAACTTTGCATGACATGAGAGAGCATTTTCACTGGGAAGGGCAGGAATACTCTGAATCCAAGAAAAGGCTTAGGTACTTTCTTCTGCTCCCACAGCATAGGCCCCTGGCTATTCCCCCTGTATTTGACATTGTGGATGATGTTTTTACAGAGGCGTCCCTCTCTCCTGATTCTTTTCCTCCTGCTCCTGACAAACCGGATAGGTATTATAGGGTTCCAGATTCTCACAAATTTCTTTTTAAGAACCCTTCAACTGATCCAGAAACTATCTCTTAGGGCCCTAAGGGTGTTAAAGCGGCCTCTGCTAAGAATCCTATTCCCTCTGACCGAGAGTCCAGAGCCTTGGAAAGATGGGGCAAAAAAGTTTATACTTCTGCTACATTGTCTATTAGAGCTTTGAATTGTCAATTTCATATGTTGAAATATCAGCAATACCTTTTGTCTGTGTTAAAACAAAAGATGTCTGCTGTTTCTGGTGGTGCAGAAAAGAAGGAGTTACAGGATTTATTGCATGCTACTGAGCAGGTGGGTAAACATAACCTGCACTGTGGTTTTGATTCTTTGGAGGCTTCTTGCAGAGCTGCAGCAACTGGTGCAGTTATTAGAAGGCATGCTTGGTTAAAGGAGCAAAGTTTGCCAGATCAGGTTAAGGCAAAACCTTTAGATGCCCCTTTGCAGCACAATGTTTTGTTTGGGGCCAACGCTGAGGAGATATTAAAGAAAATGGAAGACAAAGCCAAATCTATGCAGATGGTTAAAGATTTTCTACAGGTACAACCCCCCAGATTTAGCAGGAACTGGCCAGCTAAACCTTGGTCTTTCTGAGCTCAGACAGACCTCAGAGAGGCAGATACAGGTGTTCCGGAGGTAGAGGACAGGCACAGCCCCCTTTCAGAAGTAAGCAGTGGAGTGCCCCCTCTCCCAAGGGAGGAGAAGAGAGGTCACAACCTTACAGGAAACAGTCATTATGACTCTCCCTTACTAGCTCCAGGGGCTCCCCTCCTGGATGCGCCTTTGGGAGGAAAAATCTCTCTTTTTTATCACAATTGGAGCCGCATAACCCAAGACAAATGGGTTCTGGACATAGTTTCAAGGGGTTAAAAGTTTCATTTCCATACCTTGCCACAACCAAATGGATGGCCAGATCTGCCAAAGCATCAATGGGCAGAGGCACAACAGCAAGTTCAGTCCCTCATGGCTATGAGGGCCATAGGATTGGTACCAAATTCAGAAATGGGGCAAGGGTTTTATTCAAGACTTTTCCTGGTTCTCAGGAAGGAAAACACATGGAGACCAATCCTGGACCTTTCTGTATTAAACACCTTCCTAGATATACCAAAATTCAAGATGCTCACTCTGCAGCAGCTGCTGCCTATGCTGAGCAAGAACGCTTGGATGGTGACTTTGGACTTGAAAGAAGCTTACCTGCATATTCCCATAAGGCAAGAGTGCAGAAGGTACCTGAGATTCAAAATGGGTTGAAGCATTACCAGTTCTCTGTGCTGCCCTTTGGCTTATCTACTGTGCCCAGGGTCTTTACAAAGTGCCTGGCACCAGTAATGGCATTTTGCAGACAGAAGGGAATTCAAATATACCCTTATCTGGACGATTGTCTCATTCAAGTGGACTTTACTTCAGCATCTGGCTTTTGTGCAGCATCTTCTCCGGTGCCTAGGGTTCACAGTGAACCTAAAGAAATCAAACCTGGTGCCTACATAACAGATTATTTTCCTGGGTGCTCTTCTGAGCACTACAATCCAGATGGCTTACTTGACACCAGACAAAAAAGTGCAACTGGCTTTTTCTTTCAAAAACCTAGCTTCAATGAGTCAGCTAACTGCAAGAAAAATTCTGCAGGCTTTGGGTTACATGGCATCCTGCATTCTGTTAATACCATATGCAAGACTGTGTATGAGGAAGATACAGTGGTACCTCAAGAATGTATGGTCTCAGCATTGCCACAGTTTGTAAACAGTGATCACAATTTTGCCTTGTCTCTGGCAGGAGTTTCTTTGGTGGGCCGAGGCCTGTCTCCAGAACAAGGGGAAGCCTTTCTGTCCCACACCAGCCAATCAAGTCATAATGACGGATGCTTCGGACTATGCATGGGGAGCCCACATGCAAGGGAGATGTCTTCAGGGTGCCTGGACAGAGGACCAAATGCACCTGCACATAAATTTGAAGGAGATGTTAGCTGTTCAGAATGCCCTAACAGCCTTCAAGGATCTTATTCTACCGGGGCAATTACTGATAAAGACGGACAACACTACAGTGATGTGGTACATAAACAAGCAGAGAGGCTCTCACTCTTACCCCCTGTGCAGATTGGCCATGACTCTGTGGAACACAGCACTGGCCAGCAAGGTAGACTTACAAGCTCAATTCCTGCCAGGAAAGGACAACACTCTGGCAGACAGTCTAAGCAGAAACCTTTCAGATCCACATGAATGGATGCTGGATGTTCGGATATTCAGTATGATAATGGAGGCATGGGGGTGCCTGGACATAGATCTTTTTGCATCTCCCTAAAACCATCAACTTCAAACATTCTGCACAAGGACCTACCACAAATTAGCATGGCAAGTGGATGCCCTCTCATTCAGTTGGAAACACCTCTCAGTATATGCTTTTCCTCCTTTCCCTCTTCTACCTCTGGTACTTCTGAAGATCAAACAGGACAGACAACAAATGATTTTACTGGCTCCCAACTGGCCTCGGCAATTCTGGTATTCCACCCTGATGAACCTAGCTCAGGGTCCACCCTGGATTCTGACACAAATTCCACATCTACTGTCTCAACAAGACGGCCGGATACTGCACAGCCGTGTCAAAACTCTGAATCTAGCAACCTGGTGGATCCAGGGTCTTTAAACAGCTCTACCCTTACCAAACAGGTAATGGACGTAATCCTTGAAGCTAGAAGGCCAGCACCAGGAAATCTTATGCAGGTAAATGGAAAAGATTTTGCTCCTGGAATCAGGCCCAGGGTTTTGATTCTGCAGTTCCAAACAGTCCTCTAATTTTACAATACCTAACAGAGATGTTTCATAAGGGCCTATCTTTTTCATCTATCAAAATTCATGCCTCTGCTATTTCTGCACACTACAATATGGATCCCCCAATTTTTTCTCATCCGTTACTTAAACAATATCTCGGAGGGGCAAAGAATATAAGGCCCCCTATAAGAGCACCAGTTCCCACTTGGGATTTCAACTTTGTTTTGGAAAAGTTAACTTTGTCTCCTTTTGAACCTGCAGCTTCCACAGATTAAAAGTTTTTATCATGGAAAACAGTTTTTTCTTTTAGCTATAACCTCTGCCAGAAGAGTTTTGGAATTACAAGCACTCATGGCTGTGGAACCCTTCATTATTTTTCATCAGGACAGGGTATCCCTGAGAACTAACCCCACCTTTATGCCTAAGGTGGTTTCGAAAGTAGCCTTGAATCAGACTATTCATTTACCTACCTTTTATCCTAATCCTCAAAGTGAAGAGGAGAGAATTTTGCATTCTTTAGATATACACAGGCAACTTCGTTTTTACCTGGACAGGACCAAGATTTTCAAGAAATCTGACCAATTGTTTGTAGCTTATGCTTCTACTTCACAGGGGAAAGCAATTACTAAACAGACTATTTCTAAGTGGATTGCCCACTGCATCAAGTTATGTTACTCTCATCATGGCAAACCAGTTCCTGTTAATGTTAGAACACATTCTACCAGAGCTACTGCTACTTCAGCAGCTTTTATCAGTGGAGTTCCTACCAAGGAAATCTTAGAAGCTGCAACTTGGAGTTCTGTGCATACTTTTTCTAAGTACTACAACCTCCCTCTCTATTCTAAATCTAGGGCAGGCTTGGCCTCTGCAGTCCTGCAGGGTTTTGTAGCCGCCCCTTCTATTCCTTCTCCAGCCACCCTTTCTTAGCTTTGGGATTCAACCCTACAGTAATGACTTCAACAGTGAACCGCGATGAACATAGTACAGTTGTGTACTCTTACCATAAATGTAGATGTTCGAGTGTGACTGTTGCAGTCTGGGTTACCATCCCTCCTATCCCCTCTTTTGTTGTTCTTTGAGTATTGTCTGTGTCTCCTTGGCACTACTCTTTCTCTGAGGTTTTTTTTGCTGGTGAAATTTGGAAATGTTCTAGTTTGATGTTTGCTTATTCATCTGACTACGTTTTTGGCCTTTATTTTTTGGGCACCTGGCATCTGGGGCAAGAAAAATTGGGGAAAATGGCGTCGGCTGAGGCCTGTATACCCCTGGTGCACTGACATCAGGAAAGGAGCGACTTCAGCCGATGTCAGACCCAGACTTTGGGACTCTGGCTGATCGAGGGCTGCTGCCAGCAGGAAGAACCCTACAGTAGGACTGCAACAGTGAACACACTCGAACATCTACATTTATGGTAAGAGTACACAACTGTACTTTTTTTACTGTGAAACTAATTTCCTTCTACTGGCTCTGTTCATGTTAACCGCACTGCCATAGGTGTGAGTTGATTTATCTCTTTATGTAACTTTTGGAAATGTGCACTTTTTTCTTTCTTTCTTTCTTTTTTTGTAACCTTAGGCCATTCTTAGTACCTTTTTGTCTTTCTAACACAACCCCTTGATCTTTGTTTGACAGATGTACTTATACAAATATGTTTGGATGTTGCTCCCCCCTCAACACACACACACACACACACACACACACACACACACACACACACACACACACACACACACACACACACACACACACACACACTAGACAGTTGTGTATCTGCAGACCTCTTTATTTGCTGGTTCCCCTCCCACACTGGTAAGGGGAATGGTGAAATGGAAGGAATTTTCCCATTGCCTCCATAAGTCCTTAAAGTGAGCAAAACATTTCCAGTTTATCTTAAACTGTGAGCTACAACAAAAAGATGAACTATATTCTCAAACATAAGCTTTATTAATACTTGTGTATTGGGATACTGTTTCATCTATACGAATCAGACTACTTCAACTACTTTTTTAATACAATTTTTTTTGCTAACATAAACATTTCCATATGGTCTAAATCTAGCAGTTCATGCAGGTTCCTGCTATAAGTTAAGGTACTGCACTTCTTTAACTTTGTCTAGCACAACTGCAAAGGGTTGACTATTATTTTTGAAAAAAAAAAATCACATTCCATATGTACATCATTAGTAACAGGCTTTTCACTGGTTACATATAACAAGTTGATTATTACTAGTACACAACTGAGCCATGTATCGTCATTTCTAAAATTTATGCCTACAGATGGTACTTTCTATTTAACAAAATTTGATGCACGTTTTACCACAGGTCAAGTCTGATCAGTTTTAAACAAAGCTTTATTACTGAGCAACCAGTCTACTAGTACAACAGAATTTTAGCATCATTAAGGTCACTTTGAAACACCTACTGTCATAAAGTAGAAGGGAAAACCCTTTTAAATTTCTGAGTGTCTAAAATTTAATTTTCCTTTTAGTATGTTCACCCTCAGGATTTACCCACAATTTAAGTAAATGTTTTAAATCACAGAACTGAGATCTTACAGTTTTATTAGGAAAAAAATGTTCATCTATTAAACTTCTGAGCTTATGTCTAGGTGGTAACACCAGCTTGGACTAACAATGCCTTCTTTAGGTTTTCATAGTCCTAATAGTCAGTCCTTTACATGCCTACAAAGGCTTTTAGAAGTCCCTCAGTAAGCTGATCCATGAGAACCATACCCCATTCATTCTAGACCCATCTGTTTTGTCAGTATGGAATTAAATGGCCACCATGTATGCCTCAAGATCTTCCTCTCTGGTAATTTTTTTTTTTCATTTCCTGAACAACCTTTGGAGTTGACTTAGCTCTGCCAATAGTCGCCATACCAAGTGACAAACTGGCAGCTCTTTCTGAGCCAGAGAAAGTATCTTAACAATAAAGAACAAGAAAATCATGGTTCGCAAGCATCCAATAGACATAAAATACTTTATTATAAAAAATGTCAAGCATAAGCTTTCAGACCTAATAGTGCTATTTGAAGTGATCTAAAGGGTATGTTGAACAAGGTGATTATATAACAGTTAGAGGTCACATGACAAACTAATTAGAGTTCATGTACTGTTTAAAGCCATGGGATTTAAGACCTTGTTTCAGGCTGACATTATCATGTAAACCAGGAGTTCATTCTACCCTCAACTAAATGATCCATTTTTATTTGCATAATTCTGTTATATTCATTATCATTCCATCCCTGATATGTTGTGATATAGCCTGCAATACATTGAATAAAAATTAATGATTTCTAAATGCTGATAAATGTGTTCATTGTCACCTCCCATTTAATGTCAGAGTGGTGCTCACATATATATTTTTTAAGTCGTCTATTACAGTTGCCTACATAGAAAGCTATACATGATTTACCTTTCTGCCAAGTAAATAAAATATTGTGTTTCAAATCTCACACGGATGATTAAATTTTCCTTTAGCATCTATATATTGGCATTGTGAGCATTTCCAACAAAGGGATGTTCCCCTCTGCCTGACTTCAACCCTTTACTAATACCCATTTATTTACTTAACACGGTGAAACTCAACATAAGAATTTGGAAACTGATGAAATCCCATGGTTGTAAAAAGCAAAACAAATGAGCTGTAATTAGTATTCCATGTAACCTCTATTATATAAGTAACTTGCTTTGCATGCCTTTTAGTTCACTTGAAAAAGTACTTTCAGATGTAAAAGTGTGTTTTATATTGCTTTATAATAAAGCCTTTTTATATCAATTGCATCCTTTTGAGGTGAGATTTTATTGTACTATACATACACTATACACTCACAGGCAGTAGCTATGGTTTGCAAAGTTTACTTGACTGTGGTCATCTTGGTATTAGGCATGTACAGTGTGATGTATTCCACTCAATAATAACACAGCACACACCACATGTCCAGTCAGTTAGCAACAACAGTTGGATGTTTTGTCATCAGGTGGAGTGCATCAGCTTAAAATTATATGACTTTATGCACATAGTGAAAGGACAATCAGGTTTTTTGGCATAAATAATAACACCAAAAATGCATGCATTCTTCAGCAATAAGGTAAATTAATGCAACAAAGTTCATGAGTTAATAAAATAAATACTGGCTGGATTCATAAAAGGACTGTGATGTGTATAACTTTGTGTACATGTCATGGTAACCTTTTTTTATTCAAAAATGGCCCTAATGCCATGATGCACAATGTTTTAGCATGAAGATGTGCAGCAACATGTAGGGCTGGCTCGATAGCCATGCTGAATGGGGATTGGTGTGGGGGAATCCACCAACACTAGGACTGACTTCAAACTAGAGTGCCATAATAGAACATACATCAGTATAGGAGTAGGGCGTGGGCAAACACACTAGCCAACAGGGAAACTAAAATTGTGTTATAATGGCAGTTCATCAAGTACAGACATAGGGATGGGGAGCATCCCTACAAAGGAGGAGGGTAGACAAGTCAGTAACAGGTATGGGGACTGTGGTGTGTGTGTGTGTGTGTGTGTGTGTGTGTGTGTGTGTGTGCAAGGGGTTTCCTTATTAAGGAACTTGCTCACACAGTGAGAGAATCAAACCCTGTACCCTCAGCTATATCCTTAATCCTTCACACCAATTGCTAGACCTCCCTTAACTCATGCATCTAGCTATGAACTGTTAATGAATTGCTTTCTGTTAATCAAATTACAGGGTTTGAATCCTCCCATCTCAATTTGCTTATGGTTTCACTGTGAGTAAGTCCCTTAATATGCCTGGCTCAAACCTCAAAAAAGGAAATTTAATCCAGGAATGTACATGCTTAACAGTACTTAAAATGTGTCCCTTTTGCCCCCTCCCCCAGGGTATTTTTAACTTTGTTCATAATTCTTGAGCACAGAAATTGAAAATTATTTTGGTGTGTTCCATGTAAAATTTGTGGCTTTTTGGTAAATTGTTCTGGGACAGTCACTAAATATTATGACAGTAATTTTCAGAATGTGTCCTTCAGAAAAGTCTTGCTAATTTCTGACAACAAAAAAACTATGATACTCTAATAATTGGAATTACTGAGTGACTGACTGATTTATAAGTCTCTAAGAGAAAAATTTTAAATCTGTTCCTGACAGTTGACTCTTTGTTTCTGATTCTTGAGCTAAGAATTTGGAGTGGCATTGGAGGTGTGAATTGGAATGCACTGTATGGTTCACATAGTAGTGAACTGAAATTCATTTCTCAGTTGATATATATTCATTCATTCATTTTACTGCAAGTAGACATATTTATGTACACAGTCATACAAAGGGATATGTGTGTGTATGTGTGTGTGTGTGTGTGTGTGTGTGTGTGTGTGTGTGTGTGTGTGTGTGTCTGTGTTGGTTCATGTATTTATATCCTGCATCCCAGAGTAGTTATGGTGTAAAGAAAAAAATCAATTTGTTGATTTTATGAGCCATGTTTCTTGGGTATGAGCCTTCATTTCCTTGTTTTGTTGACTGCTGACACTGTGCTAATTTGAATGAATAAATTGCATTGCATGAAGTCTATGAGTTTAATGTTAAAATATTAACTATGAATGCATTTTTAATTTAACTTTTTTTTGCAAGCAGGAGTGTGTGAAATGCACTGTGTTGAGTTACAACAGTTTGGTACTTACAAGTTAAGGCTATGAGCTGTTATTGAGCTGCTTCCTGTAGCATAGCTTTTGATTCCCTCAGTCTTTGTCTAGTGTGAGTTTGATCAAGTTATTTCACCAGACAGTGTTCCTGGGCTGTCCTTGAAAAAAGACACTTGTGTCCAGCAGGCTGTCCTAAGTTGTTAGCAAATTCATCACACATTTTTCTTTTGAATTCCTGCACTCTTCAGATAGCCCCTAGTTAGTGATTTTTTTGTCTTTCTATATTTTAAACTAAGTAATGGGGCAACCCCAAAGCCCTGCCTGGTTTAGCAACTTAAAAGTCACACAGGAGGAAAACAGAGATAAAAAGAATCAAACCCCATCATTTTGACAACAAGAAGCTGTTCATCAACAGTTTAAAGCCTTGATATGTACAGTAGCTTCCAGACCTTTGCTTGTGTCTTCATTTTCTGTTAAATCCCTAAAGGTTAAAATCATTAAAGATTATAGTAAGTCAGTCAGCAATGACAATTATTAGAGTATCATATTTTTTGTTGTTCAAATGTTTAGAAAATACATGCTGCTGGAAAACCTGTTCTATTAACTTTTTAAGTGAATTAGAGCTGTTTGTCTATTATCTGTCTGAATTTGAAGAATATCACTGATTTTGCCTCATACTTACACTAACTATGTTAATGAGGGACAGGGTGTAAGTGGTGCAACAAGTAGCACCCTCCCTTTTGGTGCAGAAGGCTGTGTGTTCTGTTCCCACACCAGATGGATTCCTCATACTGCATTGCTTCAGAAAAGGGGATGCTGCAGTTCTGACTGTGTTGCCCTTTGAATGAAATGCTGAGGTTCCATCTGTATGAGTTGGTTGTAGCTCAGGTGTATGTAAAAGATCCAACAGTAACTATCGAAAAGAATAGTGTAAGTGCCCTGATGGCCTGGCCAAATTTCTTCTAATGGTATAAATACTAACTCAGGTTTCCACTGAAAAGAGGCTGCTACCCTAGTGGGACTAACCTAGGCCAATAACATAAAGTAAATCTTTTTGTCTAGTAAATCACAGAGGATTACTAGCAGTCAGTAATGCTAGTCATATCAGTTTCATAGTGTTTATTATTCAGAGAATGCATGTTGAGTTTCTCCTGAAAGTCTCTTATGATTAAAGATCTGGGTATCTGGTAAAGCACGTATAAGGTAACATTTTAATCATGCTGTGAGCTCTCTCCCTAGTTATTAGCAAATGGTCTATATTTTGCTTTCTCATTCAACCCTTTGAGTGTTAGTATATTGTTCTATATTGCGAAGAGCAAAAGTTGACTAAGGCTACAGTTTCTTTAATTCCTTTGCTTGTTGATATTATGGATGTAATGGTAATGTCAAACCATACTAAACTTTCTGAAAATGAAGTAGTCTTGGCTTGAAAATTTAAGGATATGTAGTTTTAAAGATTTCAGTCATTAAAACTACAAATTCTTAAATTTGTCTAGTGGCAGAATCTCATAACTGCAGCATTTAAAATCCCACACCACCAAAAAGTATTCAAATCCTGAAATAGGTTATTGTAACTAGATGTTCCTTTTGAGTACTACCTACACCTCTGTTCCTTTTGAGTACTACCTACACCTCTGTTCCTTTTGAGTACTACCTACACCTCTGTTCCTTTTCAGTACTACCTACACCTCTGTTCCTTTTCAGTACTACCTACACCTCTGTTCCTTTTCAGTACTACCTACACCTCTGTTCCTTTTCAGTACTACCTACACCTCTGTTCCTTTTCAGTACTACCTACACCTCTGTTCCTTTTGAGTACTACCTACACCTCTGTTCCTTTTCAGTACTACCTACACCTCTGTTCCTTTTCAGTACTACCTACACCTCTGTTCCTTTTCAGTACTACCTACACCTCTGTTCCTTTTGAGTACTACCTACACCTCTCATCTGTTCTTATTTTTGCAGAATGTCCCTGATTTTGTTTCACGTTTGTTCTGTTTCTCATAACATTTTTGCATTTCTAGTAAATCAGTCACGATTCCAGTTAGTCATTCAGTAATACCAGTTATTAAAGTTTTATTTTTCTTCTTCCTATTGTTCAAAAAATGCATATTGATGCAAAACCTGTCATTGTGTTAATTTTTTTAAGTAAATTAGAGTAATATTGAAATATTGTTCCTGATTTTGTCCCAATATTATTTTTGTTTTTGTCCAGAATTTGTGATCAAATAAGTTGAGCTCTTCCTCAAAACATCCAGATCTTAATTATTTCTTTTGGTGTAATTTCAGCAAACCAGAAATATAGTACCAGATGGTTCATGTTGCTGCATTTGCTTGGTATAGTTTTTATCTTTATTAGTGCTGTTTTTCCTGGAGGTAGCTGGAAAACTAATATGTTCATTTGCAGTCTAAGAAAATCAAATAGAAAACTCTCACTTATGATGCAGGAGTATATGGGTTCTATTACCGTGCCAAGTCATTGGATACATTTTTCCAATAATGACACTGCAGTAGAGCAAAAATGGGGGGGGGGTGCTGTACTTCTGGTTGAGCTATCTTTGGGATGAGCCTAAATAGATGCCCTACCTGCCTGAGCTGGTGGTAACTCAAGTGAATGTAAAAGATCTTATGGCACTTATCAAAAAAGCAGAGAAATATATTCCTGTATCTGGGTAAATGCTTGTTCTTCACCTCAAAGCTGCAGCAACACAGAAAACCAAAGAGAATGAACTGACCACAACGGAATAAAGTAGAAAAGTACTTTTAATGCATAAAAGTAAGCGCTTTCATGATCACAAAAACTGATCGCTTCATCAGACTAGTTTGCAACAAGCAGCATCTTCAAATTTAAACAGTAAAACAACCAATAACTATACAACATTTCATTCAACTCTAGAAAACACCACCTCCAATTAAAAATGTAAATGCATATTTGTAGCTTACATTCCTAGCAATGCTTTCTGTTTTACTTTAAAACCAATGCAGCAGTTAGTGTTTGAGTGGTCTAGCTCTAAGAAAAGGTTTTAGTGACAATGCACTGTTTATACTTGGTGTTTTCTCTGCCTGCAGTTGCAGAATCCATTTCTGTTCTGCTGTCTTAGTCCTGTTCTTTAAGTCACCACCTCTAATGTTATGTTCCATAATCTCAAGTACTAAAAAATTAAAAACATGTTGAGAGCCCTGATCTTCAACATGCTTAGCTAATGCACTGGTTTCTTTTTCATTAGCTATATCTCTGATGTGCTCCAGAATGCGTTCTTTCAGACTCCTATTAGTTTTACCTACATAAAAACATAACAAACTTTACAAAAACTGAGATACACTATATGTTGTGTCCTACAATCAGCATAAAAATCAAAATTTATAAGAAAACTCTGACTGGGATGTATAAATGCTATACAAGTGTAGATAAACTTGCAAGCCATGCAGTGCCTGCATGGAAATGTTCCTATCCTTTGTGAAACTGTCACCATTTTTGTACACTAGCGGTTTATAACATAGTTATTGGTTGTTTTACTGTTTAAATTTGAAGATGCTGCTTGTTGCAAACTAGTCTGATGAAGTGATCAGTTGTTGGGATTGTGAAAGCGCTTACTTTTATGCATTAAAGATCTTTTTTACGGTTTATAACATAGTTATTGGTTGTTTTACTGTTTAAATTTGAAGATGCTGCTTGTTGCAAACTAGTCTGATGAAGTGATCAGTTGTTGGGATTGTGAAAGCGCTTACTTTTATGCATTAAAAGATCTTTTTTACATTATTCGGTTGTGGTCAGTTCATTCTCTTTGTTTTTTTCTGTGTTGCTGAAACTTATCAAAAAAGTTGAGGAAGTTCCACAGTGTGCTGGCAAATTTCCACTAGTCTGTGTGAATACCACCTTGCGTCTCCCCTGAAAAGAAGCCATTGGTCTAGTGGAACTAACCCAGTCAAGAGAAGTATAAATAAGCAAATTAAATAATGATTGTCAGTATATCTCAGTATGAACATTTTAATGCAGCAGAATCATTAAGTGGTTATGGCTATTGTATTTCAATGGATCTGCCTCTGTAAAGTGATGTTGAGTTTTTTCCTCAGGATCTACTTCAAGTTCCCTTTATCAAAGTTATGCTAGAAATAAGGAATATTTTTTTTCAGTACATCTCAAAATAGCTTTTGGAACCTATTTTCATTTTTTCTTTTTTTGTTTGAATTACTCTGATTTGTGTTCTCAGAGCAGCTTTTACCTCTGTAACAGGAGTTGTAAATGTTCAGCAAAATAAACTATCTGAACTGCATGCTTTAAAGTCGCTAATGTTTTAGTCCAAGTCCTGACAGACCCTCTCCTACATTCTTTTTGAGGTATCAAAACTAATATTGCAATCCATTAGCTGTTAACTGGCCACTCTTGCTTCTATATCAAAGAACTTTTAACAAATATTTAAATATGCCTGTCAGCCTGGGATGATATGCTCGACAAGCCACGATGCTTCACTAGGGACAGCTTGCACCTGTCACCCCTGGGCTTTCGGATATTGGCAAAGGCTCTTGCTACCCCCATAGTGCCTTTTTTAGGCAAGGCTCAAAAGACAAACCCACCTCCATAGGTATCACAAGGGATAAGAAACTAAGAGTAATGCTACTCAACACCAGAAGTCTAAACCTCAAGATGCACGCACTCGAAACTCTCCTTAGCATGGAGAACATTGATATCTGTGCAGTAACAGAAACCTGGTTCAGGGCTCCCGAGAGCACCCCAGCACTACCAGGTTATACCTCATACCATGCTTTTCGGCCCCAAAACTTGGATCGAACTACAAAAGGAGGGGGAGTATCAATATTCATCAAAGATACCCACACCTCGAGGTTGGTGGCAAAGCACGAAGCATCAGAGACTATCCATGTGCAACTAACAGTGGGTAAAACTTCCTTCCAGTTTATAGCCTGCTACAGACCACCCTCCCAAACCCAGGAACCCCACTCGGCCTTCCTGAGAACACTGGAAAATATGAAGGTCTCTCCAAATACCATTATATTGGGTGACTTCAACTACCCAAACATAGACTGGGAGCATTACTCTAGCTCCAGCACCCTAGCCCAAAGGTTCCTAGAATTCATAAACTCAAATGCTATGGAACAATTTGTTACCACTCCCACAAGAGGGGAAAACATACTGGACCTGATCATCACCAACATGGGGACTCTATGTTCCAGACCAGAAGTGTATCCCTCACTGGTAAGATCAGACCATAAACTGATCTCACTGGATATTCACATCCTGACCCCACCCCCTGCCCAGAAAACCACAGTGAAAAACTTCTCTAAAGCAAATTTCACACTCCTCAAAACCGAGGTGGAATCCTTCAAAGCCCCCGGGCCTGTGGAAAATATGGCCCAGACCGCAGAATCCTTTATAAATGCATTCTATGAACACCTTCAGGAATGCATGGATCATGCAATTCCAAATAAAACCAAGACCCAATCCTCCAAAGGCAGACGTCCTGTCTGGTGGACCCCAGCCATAAACAAACTATACAATAGAAGGAGGATGCTACTACATGATAGAGTAAAATCCCAAAAAGGGAAGGCATCTCTGATCAGTATTAGCAAAAAACTAAGGGCACTCATAAAATCGTCTAAGGCCAGCTTTGAGAGAAAAATTGCACAGGACACTAAGGATAATCACAAGGCTTTCTTTAGTTATGTTAGGAACCTGGGTGGGAATTCCCAGATATGCTCAGAATTAGTCCAAAATGACAAAAAATACACCAAACCCACAGACATTTCCAACATCCTAGCTGACAGGTTCTGCACAGACTCCCCCCCCCTCCCCACCAAAAGGGCAAATACCTATCCCAGCAGAGTGCTGCCCCCCTGACATCTCAGATGCTCAGGTAAGAGCTGCCCTCTCTAAAGCAAAAAACACAGCATCAATGGGACCAGACAGTGTCCCGGGCTGCGTCCTACATGAACTCCAAGAAGAGCTAAACCCAAACATAAAACTACTGTTCAATCTCAGCCTTACTACAGGATATGTACCCAAAGAGTCCCTCTCCACAAAGGTGGTGCCTCAACGGACCCTGGAAACTATCACCCCATAAGCCTGACTAGCTTGGTCTGCAAAGCTATGGAAAGGATCATCATGGACCTCATAAATAAAGATATTGGGGACCTACAGACACTGGATCCTACCCAGTTCGGCTTTGTTAAGTGCAGATCCTGCCTCTTAAACCTGGTCGACTTCTTTGAAACAGTTACCAAGGCCATTGATGAAGGGAAGGTGGTCTACGCAGCCTACCTGGACCTCGCAAAAGCCTTCGATACAATACCCCACTCGGGCATTATAGATAATCTCACCAGCTTAAATATAAACCCCTATGTCACTAGATGGGTTGCAAACTGGCTGAAGGACAGAACCCACATGGTTAGAATTGCTGGAGCCATGTCAGACTCCAAACCAGTTACAAGTGGTGTCCCACAAGGCTCAGTTCTGGGACCTCTGTTGTTCAGTATATATTTCTCGGAGGTACAGACCAACACAGAAGGACTGTGGCTGACCAAGTTCGCAGATGACTGCAAACTGGGCGCCAAAATCGACTCTCCAGCCGACACAAGCATCCTCCAAAAGGGCCTCATAGAAACAGACAACTGGTGCCAGAGCCATGGCCTCAAGCTAAATGCCAAAAAGTGTATAGTCATCCCCTTTTGGCAAAAACAAAGTGCCCACAAATTACCACATTGGTAATCGATCGATTAAGTACAGAAGAAGTAATTAGGGACCTGGGGACCCAAGTTGATAGTAATCTCTCATTTGACAACAACGTTGCCAAAGTGGTTAGAAAAACATTTTATATAGCCCACCTAATCATGAAGGGATTCACATCTAGATTAGGGGAGGTCATCGTGCCTCTTTACTCATCCCTCATCAGGCCCATAATCGAGTACAATGCCCCTTTTGGGATACCTTACCAAACACCTGCAGCAACTGGAATGACCCCAAAAGTACCTCACCAAGAGGATCAAAGGGCTCAAACAGATGCCATAATGCTGCCCGGTTAAAGAAACTCCAGCTCTACTCAGTGGCATACCGCCTGCTCAGAGGCGACCTGTGCCTGACGTATAAAGCCATGTCCAACCCGGAATTAAGGGACATGCTGCACCTCAAAAAATCCAAATCCCATCGAGCTACATGCTCGAGAGACTTGAACCTCAGCACTGAAATAAATAGGACATGCTGGAGGGACAGATTCATAACCCAGAGGCTCCCTTCACTCTGGAATAAAATCCCAGTCCAGGTTAGGCAGAGTCCCTCATTGACTCTCTTCAAGAGAAATCTTGATGAGTGGATGGGAGATCATAGGTTTACCCTGGGTATCACTTCTGTGTCACTGTTAGACAGAGGCGCAGTATACTAACCTCAAAAAAGGGCATAGCAAAATTAATTTAAAATGGGTGGTGAAAGCCAAACATACTCTGGCTAGGCTTATAAATGCCCTAGGGCAGATAGCCTAGTATGAACCTATGAACCTATGAACTACTTTGATATTCAGCAATGTCCACAGTGGGAAGATGTGAGTTATGTTGAATTTTGGAAAAATATGCTGCATTTGTTTTAAAAGTATTTTCCTTACAATGCAGCAAAGAACAAAATAAGTCCAACTTTCTGTTCCTGAATGTGGGTTAATAATATATTTTTTTATTCTATTGAGACATGAATGTCTTTGCACATGATATTATCACAACTCTTTTGTATTGGTAGCTGCACTCTTAGGTTCATAGGTTGGTACTGGGCTATCTGCCCAAAGGCATATATTAGCCCAGCCACGTTGTGCGGTATTCACCGCCCCTTCAGTAGTTCCCTAGACCCTTGTACTAGCAGCTAGTACCCTTGGCCCCTATCTAGTAGTGCTGTTGGTGTGATCCCCGGTGTGAACTTTCTGTTACCCATCCACTCATCAAGGTTCCTCTTGAGGAGTGATAGTGAGGGGCTCTGTCTTATGTAGATCGGGATCCTGTTCCATAGTAAGGGAAGTCTCTGAGAAGGGAATCTATTCCTCTAGCATGTTCTATTCATTGTTGTGTTGAGGTTTATATCCCTAGAGCGTGTAGCTCGAGTAGATTTGGTTTTGCTAAGATGGAGCATGTTCAACAATTCTGGGTTGGACATGGCTCTGTACGTTAGACAGAGATCGCCTCTAAGAAAGTGGTATGCAACAGAGAACAGTCTTAGCTTTTTCAATCATGCTGCATAGGGCAACTGTTTGAGGCCAGTAATCCTCTTGGTTAGGTACCTTTGTGGTCTCTCCAGCTGCTGGAGATGTCTAGCCAGGTACATTCCAATTGGTGCATTGTACTCAATAATGGGTCTGATGAGGGAAGAGTAGAGGGGCACCATTACATCCTTAGATCTTGATGCGAACCCATTTGTGATCAGATGGGTCACATAGAAGGATTTTCTAACCACTTTGGCAACATGGTTATCAAAGGAAAGCTGATTATCTACTTGGGTCCCTAGATCCCTTATTTCTTCTTCAGATTTCAGGGGATTTCCTCCTATGTTGTAGTTTGAGGGTACTCTGTTTTTTCCAAAGGGGATTACTATGCATTTTTTTGCATTTAGCTTGAGACCATGGCTTTGACACCATGCATCAGTCTCATTTAGGCCCTTCTGGAGGATCTCCATGTCAGCCGGAGACTCTATTATAGCACCCAGTTTGCAGTCGTCTGCAAACTTAGTCAGCCACAGCCCTTCCATGCTTGCCTATACTTCTGAGAAGTATATGCCAAACAGGAGGGATCCCAGGACAGAGCCCTGAGGCACACCACTCGTTACTGGTCTGGATTTGGACATAGATCCCACTACTCTTACTTTATGGGATCTGTCTGAGAGCCACTTTGCGATCCATCTTGTGCATAAGGGTTTATGCACAGGCTTGTGAGCTTATCAATAATACCTGAATGGGGAATGGTGTCAAAAGCTTTATTCTTGACTTGGTACATGATCCTTGAGCATGATTGATCATTAGTTTTTCTGTGTTGTCAACATTGTCAGCATTTCAAAGATTATGGCATTCACATTCTTTTCATATGGAATAGTCTTTAATTTGTAATAGAGGATTGTGGGTGAGTTGTTACCATGTATCATGTATTCTATACTTTATTGGTATGGTGTTTTTTGGTTTTATGTTTATTTTCTTTGCATGTTCTACATACCCCACAAGCTAGCTACTGTGCCTCTGTTGTGACCCAGCAAGAAAGGGAACCTAGAGCAGTCACTGGCTGTGAGATGTTCAGGACTGTATCCCAGTGGGGTTGAGTATATGCCATTTTCCCCCATTGTTCTGTGATCTCAGAGATGGTATTTATAAAGCAGCAGGAGTGTGGGGGCACCACTCACCACATTAGTGTTCAGGCGGCCTTGCCCCTCTGCAAAAAACACTGGCCGTGTTTTTTTATTTGTGTGTAAGTGTGTATGCTGTGTTAATGTATATGTTTTTTAAGTGTGTGTGTGTGTGTGTGTGTGTGTGTGTGTGTGTGGTCATGCTCTGGGGTGATAGTACAACATATGTTCATATATGAGTATGTTTTGATTCAATGTACAGTATACATGATAGGCTGACAGTATGATTATTTTTTATGATTGCCTGTGTTGCCATCATTATTATATTAGATGATTTAATACACACACACACACACACACACACACACACACACACACACACACACACACACACACACACACACACACACACGTCTATCTATCTATATATTTTTTAAGCTGTCACAGTGCTCTAACTGCATATCACTACTTTTCGAGTTCTTTATTTAATGTCGGCAATTTTTCATTCATTCTGTTCTTTTGCTCTTATCTGTTGCAATTTGCTTTAGCTTCAGTATATTTTGCCTCACATTTTATGTATTTTAAATTTGATGTTGCCTTGCAGTTTTAAAAGTAATTATGTAGGGCAAATTAGCAGATATTTCTTTTCTGTTCTCTGCTATGACTGCAAAGAGGTTAAGTCCAGGAAATTTTTGGGAGGAGTTGATAAGTAGTGCAGAACAGGAAGGGTTTTCATCTTTTGGAGTTGACACTGACCTGTGACTGCTGCTATCAAGAGACTAAGGCCAGGACTAAGAAACAGGCCTATCTGCACACTTAAAGACTGCAGCAAAAAGGGCTTTTTAGTAAGATTGTGAAAACCAGTGATTCCCAGATACATTAGCAACAATGATAAAATACCACATTATCAGCTAATTTGCATGTTTCTAAATCACTCACACTAATAGGTCCGTTTGAGCTGCCTTTGCAGTAGTCACCACTGGTGGCTCAAGTGAGTGTATTTTGAGGTTTAGACTTTTAGCATTGAGTAGCATTACCCTCAGAGTTTGCTTGCTTGTACCTGTTACAGTGGTGAATTTAGCATTTGAACCTTGCCTAAAATGGCACTACAGGGGTGGGAAGAACCTTAGCCAGTATCTGGAATCTCAGGGGTGACAGGGCAGGCCATCTCTGGCAAAGCATCATGGTCTGTCGACCATGTCATCCCAGGCAGACAGATACTGGACCCCCTTAGAATGACACCAGAAGCTTAGCCAATTGTTGAAGTCAATAATTTTGTCCTTGTACTGTGGTATCAATCTAGGCGATGGCAGGATGCTACTCAGTGCTAGGGTCATACCTGCCTGGGCTACAAGATCTGAGAGCTGCTCCATGTCTCATTTCATGTAGTCCAGGGAGGTACATCTCAGGTCATTCACACCAACATGGATGACAGAGTCGTATTTGTACTTGTGGTGGAGTTACCTGAGCGCATGCATTATGTGGCAGATCCTGGCACCCGACAGGCAGCTGACAGTAACTTTCTTCTTGTTAGCCTGGTAAGTGAGACATCAGTGTGCCTGACTATAGAGTCACCTATGGCTAGTGTGTTGGGTACGTTGTTTTGCCTTATGGGCTGAGGTTGAGTGGCACACTGATTTTGTGGGCTATGTGTCATTTGCGTAGTGTTGGAGGGTGGTGGTTGTCTGCGTTTCAGCTTGGGAGGTCTCTGTTGCTTGGGCAGATTTTTATTGAGAGCCTCCGTGAATGTGGGTGCATGCTTTATGTTTCTATGTGTGGGTTTTGAAGGACTATGTGTTGAGTGTGGTGTGGTGCAGGTGTTAACCTTCTCCTCTTAACTGTCTAGTCCAGTCTTGGCTGGAGAGAGCTTGGCTTCCAGTTTGGCTATATAAGTGCATATCTCACAGGTTGTAGTGCTGGGTGGTAGGAGGAGCGGTGTTCCAGAAGCCTTTCTAATGACATGACCCAGCAACAAAATTACGATGCTTATCAAAAGTAAAATACCTTCATAAAATAACCATACCTCTCAATCAACCTCTCAAATCACAAGGCTTTCTTTAGTTATGTTAGGAACCTGGGTGGAAATTCCCAGATATGCTCAGAATTAGTCCAAAATGACAAAAAATACACCAAACCCACAGACATTGCCAACATCCTAGCTGACAGGTTCAGCGGAAACTTCTCCCCCCCCTCCCCACCAAAAGGGCAAATATCTATCCCAGCAGAGTGCTGCCTCCCTGACATCTCAGATGCTCAGGTAAGAGTCGCCCTCTCCAAAGCAAAAAACACAGCATCAATGGGACCAGACGGTGTCCCGGGCTGCATCCTACATGAACTCCAAGAAGAGCTAAACCCAAACATAAAACTACTGTTCAATCTCAGCCTTACTACAGGATATGCACCCAAAGAGTGGCATACAGCAACAGTGGTCCCTCTCCACAAAGGTGGTGCCGCAACGGATCCTGGAAACTATTGCCCCATAAGCCTGATTAGCTTGGTCTGCAAAGCTATGGAAAGGATCATCATGGACCTCATAAATAAAGATATTGGGGACCTACAGACACTGGATCCTACCCAGTTCGGCTTTGTTAAGGGCAGATCCTGCCTCTTAAACCTGGTCGATTTTTTTGAAACAGTCACCAAGGCCATTGACGCGGGAAAGGTGGTCCACACAGCTTACCTGGACCTCGCAAAAGCCTTCGATACAATACCCCACTTGGGCATTATAGATAAGCTCACCAGCTTAAATATAAACCCCTATGTCACTAGATGGGTTGCAAACTGGTTCAAGGACAGAACCCACATGGTTAGAATTGCTGGAGCCATGTCAGACTCCAAACCAGTTACAAGTGGCATCCCACAAGGCTCAGTCCTGGGACCTCTCTTGTTCGGTATATATTTCTCGGAGGTACAGGTGAACATGGAAGGACTGTGGCTGACCAAGTTCGCAGATGACTGCAAACTGGGCGCCATAATCGACTCTCCAGCCGACACAAGCATCCTCCAAAAGGGCCTCATAGAAACAGACAACTGGTGCCAGAGCCATGGCCTCAAGCTAAATGCCAACAAGTATATAGTCATCCCCTTTGGCAAAAACAAAGTGCCCACAAATTACCACATTGGTGGTAATCCATTAAGTACGGAAGAAATAATTAGGGACCTGGGGCCCAAGTTGATAGCAATCTCTCATTTGACAACCACGTGGCCAAAGTGGTTAGAAAAACATTTTATATAGCCCACCTAATCATGAAGGGATTCACATCTAGATCAGGGGAGGTCATCGTGCCTCTTTACTCATCCCTCATCAGGCCCATAATTGAGTACATTGCCCCTTTTGGGATGTACCTTACCAGACACCTGCAGCAACTGGAAAGACCCCAAAAGTACCTCACCAAGAGGATCAAAGGGCTCAAACAGATGCCATATGCTGCCTGGTTAAAGAAACTCCAGCTCTGCTCAGTGGCATACCGCCTGCTCAGAGGCGATCTGTGCCTGACGTATAAAGCCATGTCCAACCTGAAATTAATGGACATGCTGCACCTCAGAAAATCCAAATCCCATCGAGCTATGCGCCCGAGAGACTTGAACCTCAGCACTGAAATAAATAGGACATGCTGGAGGGACAGATTCATAACCCAGAGGCTCCCTTCACTCTGGAATAAAATCCCAGTCCAGGTTAGGCAGAGTCCCTCATTGACTCTTTTCAAGAGGAATCTTGATGAGTGGATGGGAGATCGTAGGTTTACCCCGGGTATCACTTCTGTGTCACTGTTAGACAGAGGCACAGTATACTTACCTCGAAAAAGGGCAAAGCAAAATTAATTTAAAATGGGTGGCTAAAGCCAAACACACTCTGGCTAGGCTTATAAATGCCCTAGGGCAGATAGCCTCGTATGAACCTATGAACCTATGAACCTATAAGTGTACCTCTTTCGAAGAACATTTCTCATTTGGGGTCATAAAAGTTTATGTTCCTTAAATTCCACCTTGAAAAGTCTGTCACACATTATAAGTTAAACATTTACTTAAAACAATGTTACATAGAACTGAATCATTATTTCATTAACAGGCCTAGTCTATAGTTACATTCATCACATTTAACCATCCTATAAGCTTCCAGTTGTTAGTGCATCATTACCAGGTGTTCCACCTTTTACCCATTGTTCCACGTTATAAATAGCAGCATTCTTGCATTTTGAAGATGAGAGGAGAAGCAGTCAGGGTAAAGCTGAAACCCTTCCATGTATCTGCCAATATACCAGATTACGGTGCATAACATAGCATCTGTGCCACAGGGGGGCTTAACTGCCATAACCCCCCCTAAACCATTACTAAAGCTGTGCACATAGCAACAGCTACACCTCCAAAACTGAATTATTGTCAGTAATACAACATAAACATATGGTGCTAAAACTAGTATCTGTTCCATGAAACCAGTTACAGATAGAGTACGGCTACCTGAAATAAACCCCAAATTAGGGAATGACTAGATGGGACTGACTACCCTTTGTGCTCAGCTCATGGAAGAAATTGCAGTGCAATGTCATTAACACCCACCCACCAGTACTACATACCCCCTCCTGATCCCCCAAAAGGTCCCACCCACAAGTACTACATGTTTCCCTCCCCATCCCCTGAAAGGTGGAAGAAAATACTCTTCAAGCACTACTCCTACAAAGTTAGAAAGCCGAGCAAATAACAGGTTATGCATTAGCATGCCTTTTCTGAATGGTATGAAGTCTGAAACTCAAAAGCAGACCAAAATGTGAGGCAAAATCTGTCCATCCTGTGAAACTGTGTACAGATGAAAGGCACCCAGTGACCCTACATTTGTTTCAAATCACAGCAGCCCTGTGAAGAACAGACTAAGTACATGGCAAAGCCTGGACCTCTGCAAAATCTGGACCGGTGAGAGTCATGACTCACTGTGTAATGTTAGAGGATTGACCAGATTCACCCTGGCATACCCCCCTCCAATGTCAATGAAACTCTTTCCATTTTCAGGCTGGGAGAGCTGAGCTAAACATGCTAACAGACTGTTTTTTTTTTAATTTTCTGAAGGGTATGAAGTGTAAAACTGAAATGCCTTACATTATTTTCTGAACCCAACCCTCAGTAATCCCCACAGTTTCATGAGAATGAAACCTCATTTGCATTGTTATTTCACTTTTTTTTCTATGCCATCTACAAATCTATACTATAGAAAAAAAGATGTTAATGGAAAGAATACTGCTGATAGTAAACATTTTAAATTGTAAAAGTATTTCTTTCATGACATTTCTCTGGCAACCTTTTAATCTGTTAATCTTATTGAACACACTTTATAAAGTCAGATCAAAATAGCTGGCAACTCCTTCTATAGCTTTCCATTACATGACAATATGCATTAACATCCATTTCGAAGCAAAATATACAAGAAATATAGCAATTAACATGACATGCGTCCTGCAAAGCTTTAGCATGGTCACATTAAACTTATTGCTTAGTCTTTTAAGTTATAAAGAGATTTCTTTTGCATTATGTACAACTTTCTAAAAGCAGTGTTGTCTGTTTGGCTTATACTAGAAAGAAACTGCATCCAACCCCCCACTATAAATAATCCCTTATTCTCTGGTGTAGTGCTTGTGTAATGTTTTATTATACAGATTATTCTGAGTCTCACAAACTAATTAAGATTTAGATTATTGAGGTAAAATCAGGACATTCAGCAAAATCTGCATGGTTAGGTAGTACGCACATGACCTCGACTGTTACACAGCTTGAACTTTTAACAGCTTGAACCAGAACTGTGCATAAAAACATGAGGTATTGTCTGGGGATACTGCAAAAATCGGTACAGCTGAGAGCTGTGATAAAGCATACTTACTACTGACCCCCTGTGCACACCTTCAACCTTTTCAAAACTAAGGTACAGTTAAATTATGGTTTATAGAATATGTTGTAGAATTTCGTCAGCTACGTGAAACCATTTCCTCTCAAGTTGTCTACACTACACCTGATTCATTGGGAATCAATAAAATATCTGAAATTATCTCTACACTTTTAAATCCCAAAAAAACTATCTCTTCCTCTTACAATATACTTAAACCATTATTAGATAATAATAATTGCCTTTTCTCCACCTTCTGGGACAATCTAGGTTCTCCCATTACGGAAGATCAAAAACTTTTAGCCATAAAAACCACCCTTGAACTTGCTCCCTTCAAAAAATTATTATATACCCAATTGATGTTAAATAACAATGCGTATCACTCATCTGTAATACTCAACAAATTTAATCCTAACAACTCCGCCGCTTGTTCTTGTTGCCCTTGCTTGAGAGCAGATCTTCTTCATATTATGTGGCACTGTAATCATTCCTATAAACTATGGTGTTCTCTCAAAGTGCGACTAAAAAAGATGGGTTACTATAACTCCACACTCTCTTGGCAAACAGCCATACTGAATATTCCCCTTTTCAAAATGCCTAAACTTCACCTTCACATTCTCATCACCCTCTGCTCTTTAATCAAACTCTACATCACTAATAATTGGATAGATCGCACAAAATTGTCATGGCAGGGTTTCAAAGAGATGGCATTAAAATATATATCAGCTCAAAAATTCATTATCAATGGTCCTAGAAAGAAAGCCTATTTCGCCAATCTATGGAATTGCCTATTAGATGTAATTCTATTTGACTAATACCTTGTTCATTTCATATCTGACATTCCTTTGCAATTTCTTGTCTTATCTATCTTCCTCTACAAATTTTTACCCAATGGGGTGTTTATATCTTTCTTCTTCTTACCTCTTTAATTCTTTCTTTTGATACTGCTCTTATACATTTAGGTAGCATGGGTTTTTATTTTTGTTTTTGTAAATAGTGTTTCTTTTTTTTTTAGTGGTTTTCAATGCCTCCAGTAGCTTTATATTTCTCCTAATGCCTCTTATTTTATAATTGTATTCTAGTACTGTTTGTAATTCTTTATTCAGGTTCATCCACATGTTTTTCAACTTAGAATGTTTTGTATTTCTATTCTGTTTGCATTGAACTTATTTGGAAAACAATAAAAAATTATTTGAAAAAAAAAAAGAATATGTTGTAGAATGTGTCAAGCAAAACTGCATGGAGCCTGTTGTACATGCTCCGTGCACATTACTCTGGTACCTTAAAGCCGTGAAAGGGAAGCTGAGGCATTGCTTCACCCTGCCGCGTCAGCATTGTCACAGGTCTAAACAGTACAACAATGACATCTTGTTGTGTAATAAAAACAGGTCAATAAAATCAAATACACGTTACTCCTACATGCGTTAAAAGCTGCAGGTGTAATGGAATCTGCCTTGCCATGCATTCTCTGAAGGATCTGAAGTCCAGGAGAACTGAACACACATTTTCGCCTAGTGACTCCCATACTCCAATCACTGCAGTGATCTGCCAGTAAGCCACAAACTCCACAAGGAGCAGACCAAAAAACAACCAACCCTTCCAAAGCACAAAACTCAAGCGAAAGATCCAGGCATTCTGACCATGAGCCGTTTGAAATATTGCTCTTATAACTTAATGATTGACCAGACAACAACTTTGCATTAACATAAAATTCCTGAAGGCACGTTCATTCTAAGACCTTCGAAAATAAACTTACAGTAAATCCCAATTAATGTTATGATTAATGATAAGAGAGACTGCCCCAGCAAAGCCCAAATGTCTGGAGAAAATCTGTGGCTGTAAGAGGTACCAGTGACGCTAAAAGACTCCCAACCTCCCCCTCAAAGCTGTTACTGCTTAACGCTCATGCACAGCACCCGGCTGTTGCTGGCCTCATATCTCAGTGTTCATAAATGCGTGCTTCCCCTGGCTTCCATAAAAATAGCCTAAATAACTCAGTGAACCGCCCACTACCATTACAGTGGGACAAAGCACTTTAGGAGGTTAGCGACCAATGATCTGAAAGATTTCCTCATCTCCTAACTGCATGCAGTGTCATACCACTGCCAGCTATATTACCATTATTCCCCTCTCTCTTTTTTTTTTTTTTACGTTTGAAGAGTGACTGTTAAATATTGCTCCTATAAAACTTTGAAAAGGAGCTGTCAGACGTCTAAATTAAATGGACAAAATAACTTTTCTCCACCCCCCCCAAAGAAGGAAGGAAACAGAAGGGAAAGGAAATATTTTTATTAATACCAACCTGTTTAAACCCATACAATGGCACAAATCACCTCATGATTTAAACTACAAGGCAACTTATTAACGTTCCCCTTATGGTTAGTCTTTAATTGATTTAACCTACACCATTCCTCTTGACCCCTTGAAAAAAAAATTAATTGTACCAACTTAGAACCCCAATGTAGTAACAGCCCCATTAGAACTATAAAAGACTTGAAAACCTAATATTAGAGAAAAGAAAGAAAATACTCTACCTGCATAGTTGCCTCATTCTTCGTAGCAGTACTAACCCAAGGCCTACCTGACCAGCAAGGTTCTTACAGGTTGTCATGGGCATAATCCTGCTGTGTAGCAAGTTCATACCAAAATGTAATAACTAACCGAGTTACACTCTCACAAAATTGATTAAGCCCCTCCCTACACTTACCCCACTTCCTCCCAATCATCCTACTTTCTTATTTAACCCTTTCCTTCCCACAACTAGCTTCTTCCCTTACCATCCCAAAAACCTATTACTATTCATATCTAAATCCCCATCTGAAGATGTCCCTGGACAAATTGGTTTGTTACCAAACCTCATATGTAAAAAGAAGTTAACAGTTAAATTCAAAAACATAACTCACTTTCAGAGTTGGAGCATGTGATGTTTAGTAATTAAAAATGAGCTGGTGTTTGTTAGCCTGTCATGCCCCAGACTTAGCCATATCAATAAAGTACTTAATAAATTATCAATGATTAGTAACTAATGTTACTACAGGCAACTATACGTATACCTAACACTATATCATCTGCTACTAGTCTGCCTTCTCTATTCCTTGTTACAAACAAGGGCCATTAATATCCATTAAGGCTTTCATACCAAGCTCCTTATATGCACTCTCTATGGCTCAGTTCGTTAGGACCAATATTAACCTTCCCTATGCTCCTTATTGAATATTATTTTACCTTTAATAAGTTTTCTCCATAAAGCAGTGTCAGGTTCTGATGCACTAAACAACTTAATAAGAGATAGCCTGATCATAATTTAAAGAAATAGGAGATGCTCAAGGTCACCTCCCATATTCTGGGTTTATAAATTCCTCCAAGAAACATATGAAACAACTAAAATGTGTATTTTTTCATAATAAACACATTTTATTCTTCTTGAATTCAATTGATTTATTTAAAAAGTCACTATTTTAGGTAGGTAAGTTACAGACAGAATTGCATCCTTACTGATTGGTGGGGGTGTACACCTTCATACATACTTGACATAGCACTTCATAAATGTTAACCATATCCCTTCACTAGCTCTCTCCTCAGTGCAGGGAATGATTTTATACCTTCCCTTACTTAAAAAAGAAGTCAGGCATCTGCTCCAAAGGGAAAAAGCTACCACGTCATTATTCCACTGCAGCTGATTGGTCTTCCTCAGATTATTCAAGCCTTTTAACGTTTTTAGTGTGTTGATGGTTGTTGATTTTCAAAGCATTAATATATTAAATATGTGAAATAGTAGAGATGAAATAAAAACCTGCACATGATTTTTATCCCAGAATCTTGTACATCCCATATTATCACCAACGAACATCTTCTAAAGGTGTTATCACAAACCAAAAATACTTACTCCATGGAATCTAACAAAATACTTAGATGTCTTACAAATAGTGCCAAACATGTCCTCAATAAACCTGCCCACAAATCTTTCCTTAATTATGATGCATCACAGTTGTGATGCCCCACCACAAGGCTGGCCCTATGATAGACATTAGTAATTATAGACCAATCAAACTTATGAGACTAATCTGCAAATTATGGAGCATATCATACCTGATCTCATCAAGTATTATATTAAAAATCTCATTGAGTAGATCTTCTACAGTTTGGCTTTGTTAAAGGGAGATCCTTCCTATTATATATAATTTATTCAAAAGAGTCCCATAGATTGGTGTCAGTGGTCATGCTGTTCACACAGCTTATATTAACTTAGCCAATGCTTTTGATATCATACACACGTGGATATTGTAGGTAAACTAAATGCTTTAAATATTGATCTTTATGTGGTAAGATTCAAGACAGAAGTATGAAAGTAACCTCCAGAGTCTCTTGGGGCTCTGTCCTGGGAGCCCTCCTCTTTGACATTTACTTATTTAATCTGTAAATAGAGAACCATGCCCTCAGTTAGCTAAGTTTGCATATGACTGGAAACTGTGGGCTACTATTAAGACTCCTACTGACACCCTTACACTTCAAAAAGGACTTACCCTAGTTAATACCTGATGTACTGAAAATGGGCTCATATTAAACATGGAAAGGTGTAGTATCATTTAATTTAGCAAACATACCCAATCTTCAATGTATATCATAGGCAATACCCCAATATTAAACAAAAATGTAGGTAGGGGCCTGAGGGTCTGGGTTAACAATTCCATCTCCTATGATCATCCTGTAACAACTGTTGTGATAAGATGACCCCTGAAGGTTGTTAATGGACAGTTATTCATAATGAGAAATAGAGAAACCACAGTTAATGATAAATTATATAGTATTAGATATATGTGTAATAACAGTTTGCAGTTACAAAAGAACAAAAATTCCTCTGGTAACATGCTAATAGCCAGAGTATTTCATTTAGATCTAAAGTTGTCCTTGTTCCCTTATATTCCACATGGATGGGGCAGTGGTTCAGTGGTATCATTGTTGCCTTACAGCAAGAGGTTCTCTGGTTTTATTCTCAGCCGGGGTACCTTCTGTGAGGAGTCTGCATGTCCTCCCTGTGTTTGGTTTTGGTACTAAAGTTTTCTCCCATGTTACAAAGACAGGCTTCTGGAGTGTTTCTCCCTGGGCCTCTGCTGAAAATTGGCTTTGTTCCAGGTTGGACTTTCCCTGTAAACAAATGTTAAATAAAAAACATTGATTATGTTAGTTATAGAATACAATGCTTCCTTCACAATGTACCTCACATGACATATCAGACTACTAGAGGAGTCCCAGAACTTTCCAATTAAGACAATTTCAGGCTTAAAGACCCTGGTCTACCAAGAAATGCTAGAAGCTTTCCCTTTGCTCATTTTCTTATATAAATATTTCGATCTTTGGACAGGTGACAGTGCTTATTCTGTGGTTACAGAGCTGGCATTTTAAATGGTCCTTCAATCTGTAGACAATGCTAATAACAAGCTATGAAATTATACACTCTAGATGAGTAATTTGTGCCTTGTCTGTCATGCTATTAGAGACCCTGTTGTCTTTGATAGTCTATATATCTGCAAGTTTAATAGCTTAGTAAATATCTGAACCAGGAACCTAATTTTTACCAGTAGGTTAATAGTGACAATTACAGATAGATTCATTATACAACACCGTGCTCATCTCCAGAATAAGCTGAACCTAAAAGATTAAGCAATACAATACATTATCATCCCTGAAACAGAACCTGGTTGGCTAGATTTTTATCTCCAAATTTGCTCTAGAATTAACTGGCACAGCCCTCCTTGAGAAAAGAGGTACAATCCTGGAGGTGGGTATGGACAAAGCATTGATGATTACCAGACTAAAATGTCATGAAACTCTTACAAAACTTATCAATCAACAGCTGCACTCACATTTATTCTTATATGATCCGGCTGTAATGCACAGTTTACCAAAAGTCAGTCAGATTTATTATGCTTAACAGCCTGGATGATATTTCATTAATAAAACAATTTGTTCTACTTTTTTGTCCTCTAGCCATCACAGTGATACTTCAATCACTTTTTTGGATGTCTCATTACTCACTTGTATGGAAATTATCTCATATCTGAATTTAAGTCTGACAGTGTGTAAAGTTCAAAACTCTTTACATCAGAGGAGTGGAATTTGAAGATTATGACAGCATTTTTCATATTCTGAAGTGTGTTCTGTACTTCATTTGTAACTTGCCTGTTAAATGCCTACCAGTGGGTAAGGGATTTGTGTGATATACATTCTTTGACTTGTCTGGCAGTATTTGTGCGCGCGTGCGCACTATGTGTGTGTGTGTGTGTGTGTGTGTGTGTGTGTGTGTGTGTGTGTGTGTGTGTGTGTGTGTGTGTGTGCTTGTGTGCGTGTGTGTGTGTGTGTGTGTGTGTGTGTGTGTGTGTGTGTGTGTGTGTGTGTGCGTGCGAGTATCTGAACTCATTTATAAGTAGTTAAATATTGCTTTTTGCTTTCTTCATTTAACTTTTAGTTCTGATTTGATTTTAAATGGGTTCTTTGTTATATTTTAGTGAACTGCTATTTAGTTGATCGTTTGTATATTCTTTAAAGCATGGACATTCTTTAACTCCTGGATATATCTGTATCTCTATCTATATAGCTAAATCTATGGATCTATTTCTAAAGCTCAGTTTCAAAACTTTGAACTTCAAATGATCGAGACCAGAAGATCGAAGTTTTGAAACTTTGAAAATGAAATAAAAAATAAAAAACACATTTTTTTTTTACGTTTTTGCAGGGGGCAAGCCCTTCTGCAGTTCCCACATCCCCTGCTAAATAAATATACCAACTCCAAGATTACACTGCAGTGAGGAAAATGGTAACTATCCCATTCTGTACAGTGATCTCCATTCAAAATATTCAAAGTTTAAAAACTTTGATCTTATGATCTCGGTTGTTTGAAGTCCAAAGTTTTGAAACTTCAAGGTTCTGAATGAGATCCATATATATATATATATATATATATATATATATATATATATATAGATATATATATATATATATATATATATATATATATATATATATATATATATATATATATATATATATACACAGACATATCTGTGTGTTTGTTTAGCTAATAAATGTCTTTTTCATTTATATTCCTTACATTTAACTTTTTTATTACTATTTTGTATGAAATGTACAGTGCTAAGGTAATAAGCATATTTAAAAAGTTTGAAGATGGGACTAAATTACAAAGTAAATTGCATTGTCTGACACCATTAAAAAACATAAAAATTGAATATCTCTTGCTATTTTTCTTCTTTCCCTACATTGTTACTGAAACAGTTACATCATTCTAGTATTTGTATCTGTTACAAAAAACTAGTCAGCCAATTTGTAAATTAAAGTGCAAAGTAAATAAAACTCGTGGTACATTCTGATGTTTTCAGTGATTTCTGACTTTAATAACACCTTCCGCTTAGTGCAGTAATATATTACTATCACAGATAGAAAAATGTTTTCTTCTCATTGCTTTGTCTTGTGACAACTCTGCATGATTTCAAATTATTTATAACAAGGTTAAAATACTTAAGAATACAATGCACCACAGGTGACATGCCTTTTTTGCATGTCTCAGTACTATTAAAGTCATTACCAATAACAAAAAAAAAAAAAAAGAACATACGGCAGCCATACAAGAAAACACAATTTCATAAGATTTCACAAAATGCAGAATAGTATTTTATTTATCCACTAATCTTTCCATGACTAGTTTGTGGTTCTACTGTTCTAACACTGTACAATTGCAGAATTCTTAGTGACCCTGGTCTTACATACTTTTTTAAGCCTAAACATTCTCATAAAAAGAGGTCAGTCAGTGTATTGAACTACCTCTTTACTGTCTGTAAATTACATAGAATACATTGCAGCTGCTGTGTACTTTGTCCTTATGTACTCATATCTTTGGTCTATATGTTAATGTTGTATATCTGTGCTGTGTACTCTATAATGTCAACAGAATTTAGTTCAAAAATGGAATTCATAGTAGACTTCCATATTCAGGTTTCAGTCATACTAGAGAGATGTATGCAGTTCTTTACAGATTTTCATCTCTAGATGAAATCAGTTGCTTTACACAACCTGTGATTTTACTACATTTTTAAAGTATGTGTTTAACATGTTGATTAATATTGTCTACAGACATTCCTATGTCCATAAATAGTTTGACACTTTCAATCTCCTGTCCATAAAGCTTGTATTTACACAAGTATCCGTATCAGGTGTACCCAAATGCAGAGGTTTAGTTTTATCAGCATTTACAGGCATGTTATTTTCCTCTAAGAACACAGATGTTATATGTCTGTAAACTTAAAATTTATCTTTGTAATTAGTATTGGATTTTACAACTTGTAGATTATTTGCATAGAAGTATTAATATCTTTTGGAATCTTTATGTGAAAAATATATAGATTAAAAAGTCATGGGCTGAAAACTGACCCCTGGGAGATATCCCTAGTCATATGTTATGACTTCTCTCAGTTTTCAAAGGCTACCTGGCATTTCCTTTTGAAAACAATAAGGAGCACCACTTGGTACATGTTAAGTTAGCTCAGCTGCTTTCCAGTCCTTTGTAGTGCAGAGATATGTGTCTGCATACTCTTATTCAAATATCTGTTTCCTAATTAATATCCACCTCTAGCACATTCTTTATTATTGTCACATATTACTGGATACTTGGAACTTTCTCTTAGTTCAAAAAAATTGTTGGGGTGTGACGAAGATGAGCTCTGAGTCGCAGCAGTTCTTTTCAGCTCTGTCTCTTCAAATCTTCAGTGACAGGATTTTTTGAATATAACTATCCTAAGAGTGGATATTTTTTCTCTATTAGACTTTCCTAAATATATATATTAGGATAGTATATATATATATATATATATATATATATATATATATATATATATTTAATTTTAATTTTTTTCTGTCAAAATTACTGGCTATATTTCTATCATCATCAGACTTCAAAATAAGTTTCACTAAATCTAACCATCAATAAGCATCTATAAAAAAGGAACTGCAATCCTTGTTATCCAACATTCAGGAAATGTCAATAAAAATAGACAAAATGGACTTTAAACTAGACAATTTTAAAGAGAAATGTACTCAACAAATGGAGACCTTACATGAAGACCTTCAACTACAGAAAAAAACAAATTTCTGGGATTGAATCAGCACTTAATGACATGGACAGCAGAATACAAGAAGGTGAACATAATATAGAATTTTTACTAAAACAAAATACACAGCTTCAGTCAAAAGTGGATGACTTGGAAAACAAGTCACATAGAAACATTAGAATATTTGGTTTGCCTGACAACATCAAAGGAAACAACATGGAAAAATTCCTGACTTCTTGGCTGCCATAAACCCTTGAACTCCCGGAAGCATTATCTTATGGAATCGAAAGAGCCCACAGATCTATGGTATCTTCTAAAAACAGCAAGAGCAATTCTACAAAATCTGTGATACTAAGGTTCCTTTCCTCATATAACAAAGAAATGGTTTTAAAAACAGCCTGGGCAAAATCACCAATTAAAATAAAATATAACATCATTTGTTTTGACAATGATTATTCTCCTATGGTCATTTCCAAAAGAAAACTTTTTCTGCCGTTAATAAGAGAACTTAAAAAATCTCAAATAAAAACCCATTTATGATGCCTGGCTACACTGAAAATTTTCCTCCAGAATGGACCGAAGGTATTTGAGGACTTGGACACTGTTTTTTTCTTTTATCAAAACCAATAAAATATTGGACAAAATTGAAGAAATGGAATGGGCTAATGCAACTCTTAAAAGAATAGCAGACAATGGAGCATGTAAAACCTTTGACCAAAAAAAGAAATTTAAAAAAATATTTGTTCCCTTGTATACCTATGTTCAGCCCTTGAAATGCTTTTTGTGTTTCCTAATGTTTTACCATCTTCTCCTTATAACTTCTCTTTCAGTAAGTAAAATCTATAGTTTAGATTTATACCATTTTAAAATAAATTTTAAAAACAAAAGTGAAAGGAAATTATAGAAGAAAGAAGTGAAAATGGAATATCAGGTGAGCATTTTCTGTTGTATTGTTATAGTTTTATATATGTTCCATGATTGTGGAACTGACACAGAATAGTATATTCTTGAGTTCTAAGAACTGACTCTTCTTAGTTTAATTTAACATATATGTATGAAAATACATAATTTACATTTCATTATTCTTGTTGGTTATTATTTGTCTTATGGCTTGGTGTTGCATCCGTATGTTTGAGGGATTAAAATGTATATGGTTAAGACAGTGTGGCTGTATAAAGAATACAAGATTTACAGTACACTGTTCTTGATGGTTATTACTTGTCTTATGGTTTGATGTTGCATTCATATGTTTGAGGGATTAAAACTTATTTGGAAGAGACAGTGTGGATGTTTATACAGTCAGATGTTTTAAAGTTAAAGAAAAAAAGGGGGGGGGCAAATTGGTTTTAGTTCCATGGTTTTTTTTTGGATATCTTTTCTGTGTTGTATGATGTTTACAAGGTGTTATGCTGGCTTTGCAGGGACTATCGGCTTTTAATATGTTTAATCTTGTGATTTGGACAGCTCGGTATGAATCCAGTTGCTGTATTGATTGGTGGGTGGCAGTGTGGAAGTCCTTTTGTTTCCTTTTCTCTTGTTTACTTGTGCTTCGTCTTTTGGCTCCTTTCAAGCCTTGTTTTCTAGCTTGAGACTTTAAATGTGATCAGACAGTCAATTTTACTTATTGTTTCCTGCTCGAACATCTCAATTTCACATTTTCATTGAAACGGGCATGGGACTCTGCCTCTCGAGCTTCTAAGTTGCTGGATGGCCACTAATAAGCATCATTATTTATTTATTTATTTTACATTTGTTAACCGGGAGAGTCCGACTGGATACATGTCCATTTTCAGCGGAGGCCCGGGGAGAAAAGCTCCAAGTACATAACAGACATATGAACATTGTTAATGCAAAAAAAGGAAGATAGTTGAGTTCTAAATACAATATAAAGATACATCACATCTTGGGAAAAAAAAACAACATAATCCCTCAAACATATGAATGCAACAATGATAGAATATGCTCCAAATCAATGGATTAAAGTAATTATATTCACAGTCACAAAGAAATTACATTTAGAACTGACAATGTAATGAGAGAGTGTTATAGATAATACTGTACTCAAATAATATCACTTATTGCTGCTTCATTATGAAGTGATCAAGGTGAAGTGAACTTTGAACCCTATTAGGTCATCATTTCTTCAGAATGGAATGTTTGAACGCATCCAGGAATAGAAAGTGGACTTTAACTATTTGTCTTTATATGACTCTAAATGCATGTAAATATGTAATTTTTCATTTTATAATAATAGGGAGGAGGGAAAAGAGATTGAAAGTTTGTACTGTGTTTATTTAAGTAGATATATTTTTTTACTCAATTGAGATATGCTTGCTTATATATAGTCCTGTGTTTCACTAAAACATATTTGCAGCATATTCTATCATTGTGTCTAACAGATACATGAAATTAGACATTTCTAATTAGCTTTAGGAAAAGCAATTTAATGTTTTAAAGACCAAGTCTTACTATTTGGCACAGCTTTTTATCTATCCACACAAATGTTTAGAGACTCTTGGTCCTTCAAGACATGCTGTTACATGGAATCTTATATGATTTCACTTACATGGTATATAGCAATATTATATTTAAAAAAAAAAAAAATATATATATATATATATATATATATATATATATGTATAGAGAGAGAGAGAGATGAAACAAACATACATGCTTAATGAAAGCCTTGTAACTCCTATTCACAAATAATTGCAAGCAAATCAATGGATTAAAGTAATTATATTCACAGTCACAAAGAAATTACATTTAGAACTGACAATGTAATGAGAGAGTGTTATAGATAATACTGTACTCAAATAATATCACTTATTGCTGCTTGTTAGTAGCCTGATTAAATTGTAACTGTTATTCTAAGTCTTTTGGTTTAAGCACTTGGGCTTCATACCAGTTGCTTTACATTAAGAAAGTTTGTGGTCTGCACTGTTGTGGCAGGACAGGTAGCTTACATCCTTCTAAGCTGGGAATTGCTGATTGAAAGCTCAATGTCTGCTATTCTAAAAGTGTATTAGTTCTGGTTTAAGCACTTGGGCTTCAGGCCAGTTATTCTACACTAAGAAGGCTTGTGGTCTGCACTCTTGTGGGAGGAGAGGCTGGATTCTGCCCTTCTGAGCTGGGAATTACTGGTCACAGGCTTATTGTGCCTGCTTATTCGAACTGTTTCTTTCTGAAATTGGTGCGCCTTGTTGCTGAAGCATAGGACCAGATTCAAGCCTGCTGAATCTAGCTTTGTTTGTATAACTTGAGCACTGATCCAGGCCATCTTTTTTGGAGAAGGTTCCCCTGCGCCCTAGTAGCGGGAGTGTGCAGTTAGAAGTTGTCTGATTGAAGACTGCTGGAACAGGGCTCAGTTTTGAGTTGTTTTCTGGTTAATTGGGTTGTTGTTGTGTCTTTTGGCTTTTCCCAGTTAGGGGTCACCACAGCGGAACTCCGGTCCGCTAATGATTGGCAGCAGATTTTTACGTGCCGAGTTGCCAGCTCTGATGCACAACCTTCAATGAAGGTATGCCCATTCACGCATGTCTCCACACAGAAGACGCTCTAGCTGAGAATCGAACAGGACAACGTCTTACTGTGAGGAGACAATGCTACCGCAGCACCAACACCGCAGTTAATTGGGTAACTTGTTTAAATCAGATTGTTCATTTTCTATTGTCATATATATATATATATATATATATATATATATATATATATATATATATATATATATATATATATATATACATATATATATATATATATATATATATATATATATATATAAGTCCAAACCACAATATGGTGCTCGAGAATGTATATGTAGGTGCACGGAGTAAAAATACAAAACACCAAATGAAACTCCAGCACTCATGAGTGCTGGAATTTCATTTGGTGTTTTTATATAAATATATATATATATATATATATATATATATATATATATATATATATATATATATATATATATATGAAAAAAATTGCACTTTATTCATCTGCTTTTACTGTATTTGTGTTTCTTCCTACTTTATTACTAGGGGCATTGACTACAACTCTGAACTGAGATATATAACAATAAGCATCATTTTATGCGCATTTAAAGTGTTGTTCTGATTGTATCTGCTTTTTTCTGAAAAAAAATATATGTACTTGTTTCTTGCCTTTCTAGGCTAGTATAGTCCAGTTTTCAGGTTAGTGCTGAATTCAGGGCTGTGTTACAGATCTCTGTTCACCTGTCAGAGAGGTGAGCTTTGAGCAGCCTATCTGTCCCTGGAGGAGTGGTTTCAGGTCAGAAAGTAGTAGTTTATTGGCCATTTTGAGCTAATTTCTATCTCTTTCATTTCCCTGCTATAAAAGCTGCATTTGCCAGGTTTTGTGCACCGGGCAGCATCGGTTAGCTAGGGTATAACTATTCCCGGCTCCACAAAGTCTCCTCTTCAATTTTTCCCTTGGAACTAGACAAACTTTCAACTTAAGCACTCAAGCCATTCATTTCTCTGCCTGGCACTTGCTCAAAATGCATAGCAAGCACTTATAAACCCTAGCACTACAGAAGGACAAGGCTCTCTATTCAACCTTACCAGCCATTCAGTAAAACAGTTTACTGTACCTATCCAGGCATGTCCAAAGGGCAGTTTCAGGTGTACTCTCCAGTCCAACTGGTGAATCTGGGCATTTTGAGGCAATGTGACAACTGCCTCATGTACACAGACAACCCTCTCCTCCTACCACCAAACACTAATACATGTGAGAGATGCAATTATAGAGCCAAACTGGAGGCTAAGCTCTCTCAACCCAAGACTGGATCAGACAGTCAAGAGGAGAAGGGAAATACTGGCATCACACCACCAGTCTCAGATAGACCCATTAAACCAGCACCGGTAAAAAACACACATAAATACACAAAAACATACTCGGATGCTCTAAATAAAAATCTGCAAAAGCAACAGAGCCCTCCAAAGCAGACAGCCAAGCAACCTCCACCTCCCCAACACAAACCATGAAACACATACTTCACAAAACAAGTGTGCCATGTAATCACAGCCCTCAAGGCAAAATAACATACCCAACATACTAGTAAAAGGTGAAGCTATAGTCAGGCACACTGACATCCCACTCACTAGACTGAATAAGGAGAAGATTACTGTTAGCTGCCTGTCAGGTGTCAGGATCTGCCACATAACACAAGCACTCAGGTCACTCCAGAACAAGTGCAAATATGACTCTGTCATTGTCCATGTTGGTGTGAATGACCTGAGTTGTACCTCCCTGGACTACATGAAAAGAAACATGGAAGAGCTCTCTGGTCACATAGCCCAGGCTGGTATGACTCTGACCCTGAATAGCATCCTGCCCTCACCAAGAATGATACCACGGTATAAAGAAAAAATTATCAATTTCAACAATTGGCTAAGTTTCTTGTGTCATTCAAAGGGGATCCAGTGTCTGTCTGCCTGGGATGACATGCTAGAGATGGCTAGCACCTACCTAAGGGTGACAGGTGCTAGCTGTCTCAAGCCACGCTGCTTCGCTCGAGACGGCTAGCACCTGTCACCCTTAGGCTTTCGAATACTGGCCAAGGCTCTTGCCACCCCCATGTTACCTTTTTTAAGTAAGGCTCAAAGGACAAACCCACTGCTGTAAATAGCACAAGTAACAAAAATCTGAGGGTAATACTACTCAATGCCAGAAGTCTAAACCTCAAAATGCATGCACTCGAGGCACTCCTCAGTATGGAGAAAATTGATATATGTGCAGTAACAGAAACCAGGGTTACGGCTCCAGAGAGCACCCCAGCACTACCAAGCTACAACTCATACCATACATTTTGTCCACAGAACCAGGACTGAAATACAAAAGGCGGGGGAGTATCCATATTCATCAAGGATACCCACACCTCCAGGTTAGTGCCACAGCACGATGCTTCAGAGATTATCCACATGCAACTAAAACCGGGCAAAACTGCAATTCAAATTGTAGCTTGCTACAGATCACCCACCATGTCCCAGGACCCCATTCCACATTTCTGGAAATCCTGGGTAACATAAAGGTTCTACCAAACACCCTAATATTGGGTGATTTCAACTACCCAAACATTAACTGGGAGAAATACTCAAGTACTAACTCCCTTGCCCAACATTTCCTAGAATTTGTAAACTCAAACACCCTGGAACAACTGGTCAACACTCCCACCAGAGGTGACAACATATTGGACCTGGTCATCACCAACATGGGTGACCGGTGTTCCACACCGGAGGTCAACCCCTCGCTGGTTAGATCTGACCATAAACAAATCACTTTGGATATCCACATTTCGCCCCCACTCCCAGACAAGGAAAGCACCATGAAAAACTTTTCAAAAGCAAACTTCATGTTACTTAAGATGGTGGTAGAAAGTTTCAAAGCCCTCATGCTAAAGGATAATGCTGTCCAAGCTGCAAAATACTTTACTAATGCATTCTATGGGCACCTACAAGAATGCATGGATTGTGCTATCCCAAGCAAAACCAAGACTCACTCCTCCAAGAAAAGTAAACCAGTCTGGTGGATCCCTGTCATAAACAAGCTATACAATACAAGGAGGAAACTAGCACAGAAAAGAGTAAAATCCCAATTAGGGAAGACATCCCTGATCAGTATCAGCAAGAAACTACGATCCCTCATAAAATCGTCCAAGGTGAGCTTTGAAATAAAACTTGCCAAGCACCCCAAAGATAACCACAAGGCATTCTTTAGCTATGTCAAGAATCTAAGTGGCAATGCTCAGATCTGCTTGGAGTTAGTGCAGAATGGCACAAAATACACTGAACCAACCAATATTGCCAACATCTTGGCAGACAGGTTCAGTGCAAACTTCACCCCCCTTTCACCCCCAAAAGGGCCCATAACCATACCAGAAGAATGTAGAGCCCCTGAAATCACAGACACGCAGGTTAAAATAGCCCTTTCCAAAGCCAAAAACACAGCATCAATGGGACCGGACAGTGTCCCAAGCTGCATCCTACATGAGCTCAAAGACAAATTAACCCCTCACCTAAACACACTGTTCAAACTCAGCCTCTTCACAGGCTACGTACCCATAGAGTGGTGCACAACAACAGTTATTCCGGTCCACAAAGGTGGAGCCGCAACAGACCCTGGGAAGTTTCACCCTATAAGCCTGACTAGCTTGGTCTGCAAGGCTATGGAGTGCATCATCATGGAACTCATTAACAAAGACATTGGGAACCTCCAAACACTGGACCCTACCCAGTTCAGCTTTGTTAAGGGCAGATCATGCCTCCTAAACCTGGTGGACTTCTTTGAGACAGTGACCAAGGCTATAGATGAGGGAAAGGCTGTACACACAGCCTACCTAGACCTCGCAAAGCTCTTCAACACAATTCCACATTCTGGTATTATAGACAAGCTCACCAGCCTGAACATAAACCCCTATGTCACAAGATGGGTTGCCAGTTGGCTCACAGACAAAACCCACATGGTGAGAGTTGCGGGAGCTAGGTCTGACTCTAAACCGATTACAAGTGGCCTTCCCCAGGGCTCAGTCCTAGGATCCCTCCTGTTTGGCATATACTTCTCAGAGGTACAGACAAGCACAGGAGGACTATGGCTGACCAAGTTTGCAGGCGACTGCAACTAGGGGCTATAATTGACTCACCAGCTGACACAGACATCCTCCAAAAAGGTCTCACTGAGATGGATACCTGGTTTCATAATCATGGCCTCAAGATAAATGCCAAAAAGTACATACTTATCCCCTTTGGAAATAACAAAGTACCCACAAACTACCACATAGGTGGTAGTCCCCTAAATACGGAAAATGTAATAAGGGATCAAGTAGATAGTAATCTCTCCTTTGATAATCACATTGCCAAAGTGGTAAGAAAATCCTTCTATGTGGCCCACCTAATCACAAAAGGGTTTGAATCCAGATCAAAAGAGGTCATTGTGCCCCTCTACGCATCACTCATCACTCATCAGACCCGTCATAAGAGTACAATGCCCCATTTGGGATGCACCTTACAAGACACCTGCAACAGCTGGAAAGACCACAGAAGTACCTCACCAAGAGGATCACTGGCCTCAATCAGATGCCTTATGCAACTTGACTGAAGAAACTCCAGCTGTGCTCGGTTGCATACCGCCTGCTCAGAGGTGATCTCTGCCTGACATATAAGGTCATGTCCAACCCAGAATTGATGGCATGCTCCACCTAAAGAAAACCTTATCCCCTCAAGCCACACGCTCTAGGGATCTAAACCTCACCACAACAATGAATAGGACGTGCTGGAGGGATAGATTCCTGTACCAGAGACTTCCCATGCTTTGGAACAAGATTCCAATCTACATTAAGCAGAGCTCCTTGCTAGCACTCTTCAAGAGAAACCTTGACGAGTGGATGGGAAACAGAAAGTTTACCCCAGGGATCACTTCAGTGGCTCTGCTGGACAGAGGCACAGGGAACTAATCTAAGGGGGCGGCGTAAGCCACCACATTCTGGCTAGGCTTATAAATGCCTTCGGGCAGATAGCCTAGTACCCACCTATGAACCTATGAACCTATCACATTCTCCCAGTTATTCTAAACAAAAAGGATCACACTGAAGATTTTTGATTCTAGCTCTGGACACTTTAATTAAAGTGAATCAGTATATTCTGTTTCTTCCCCATGTACCTTGGACAAGATTGTTATATAGCTGTGATATGCTCATATACTTTTCAGCAACAACAAATGGGCAATATTATGGCACATTATAGACTTTAGTTAAAAAGAAAGCTATATGTTATACAATCCAGCAATCTTTGGATTATTGAATAGTGTATAATTGTAATCCTTCACCAAATATTTTCACAATATATATTGGTAAAATAATCACTTGTTATATGTTTCTATATGTATTTATATACACATGTTCTGTTATAGACACTTCAAGCCTTATTTAGACTAATATATAGAAAAGACTTGTTTATTTAGTTCAAGAAAGAAACATAATTGAAAGTGATTTCATAATTACATAACAATTTTCTTCTGACAAAATTACTTGATTTGATGGTTTAATTTAATGACTTGTCAGTTTCTATTTGAACAGCTAAATAGTCGTATTATAACTTTATCATAAATGTTATTCATTGACAGGTTGTGTTTTAATTATATGTAAACAATGATACATTTGGTTTACAAATATACACTCCTTTTCCTAATTACATTTAATCTATATAAGTTAAAACCTTAATGCATATTCTTTGGTTCAATTTCTCAAAGAAAAATATAGGATTTTCTATGAGTTCACCTGCATTATATTTAATATATTCTTGCATTTTATCTATAGGTATGTTTCAGTTTTCCTAAGAATTTAATATCTCTTGTGATTGAATAATAATATATTTGATAAGCATTCATTTAGAAGCCATATATTTTTACTTAAGATTATAACTCTCATAGACAGATGTTGATTAGATTTTGCTATTAGATTGGAGGTTGAGTGATAAATGTCACTCAAATTTGAAGTTTTAGACTCCAGATGGGTTTTGGGTGAATATAATGGTATGTATTTTTGTTATATTAGTTTGTTATTAACTTTTCAGACATTCAATATTTTTTATGAAATGGAAAATATTACACATGAGTCATTATTGTTTTATTGTTTCACATTTGGGGTAACTTAACAGATAGTATTCCCTACTTTGTTTTATGGAAAAATATTTCATTGGTCAACATATTTCTAACACACATAGATGATTTTAAATGACTTCATTAAAAGGTATCCCAATTAAATGGTTTAAATAATCTGTGCCAGAGGGGAAGTCTATTTAAATACCTTAAGCTTCATAAATCTCAATTAATATGTTTGCAAGAAACACACTTAATATCGAAAGATATATCCAAACTTAATTCCAAATCGTATACAGTATTAGCAAGTTAAGAACACTCTCAAAAGAAAAGATGAGTAGCTATTTTTATGGAGCAACACAGTACCCCTTCCTAAGATAATTGGTGTATATAAAGATAATAAGGGAATATTTTGTTCAGTTATTATAGAATTGATTAGTAAAATATATACTCTTGTCAACATATACTGGATACCTGGAATTGGGATTAATACAGTAAAACAACATCTAGATCAGATTGTGCAACTTTCTAAAGGAAACATTGTATTAGCAGGGGATTTTAATTGTATTTTAGATGGTAAAGACTCTAACACTAATGGTAAAAGAAGAATCTCGGCTTCAGCTAAACTATTAAATGTTTTATAGATACATATGTAATAAAAGACATTAATAATCCTGCAGATCCAAACTATCTGTTTTTCACCTTCTCATAGACACAATACATACTCAGGAATAAACAGAGTTTTAATTTCCAATGAACTGACTAATAGTCTAACTAATACAAAGGAAATTTCATGTCCCTTATTGGATCATAACTCTATAATTTTTGAGCTACTAATCAATTCAAATTATAATATTCAAATTAAGAGAATACCCACTTACATTACAAAATTAAAATATTTTAAAGAATTTATCTCTTCAGAAATCCAGAATTTTATAAACTTTAACACTACAAATAACATTTCTAAAATATATACTTGGGATGCTTTAAAAGCTTATCTATATGGAAAAATCATTAATTGGTATACAAGAAAAAGAAAATGTGGGGCAAAGAATTACAAGATATACAATATAAATTAGATAATTTGAAACTTAACAACAAGGGAGAGAAAGACAAAAAATGATAAAGAAAAAGAAATAAACTCATTGAACAATAAATACTTAGAGATTTTAAATCATAAAACCATGATTAGCTTAGAAAATTTAAAATTTATAAACATTTCCACTAACCCTAGATATTTAAACATACTAGCTAATACAACAAAAAGACTAAGCAAGTTCAATCATATCAGTGAAATATTTTCCCCCAAAAAAGAAAAAGATGGTCTGAGATTTACAAAATATCTTAATAGAATTTAGAGAATTTTTTCTTAATATTAATCAGAAACCTAGGGCAATTGATTCTAAAGAAGAAATTAAAATTTTTATTAATAAATACATTAAAAAAGACTTTCAGAAGAACAAGCTGCTATTGTAGATAAACCTAGATCTTTTAAGGACATTCAAACTCAAATTACCAAACTAAAACAAAATAAAGCGCCTGGTAATGATGGCATTATTCCAGAAATTTATAAGATCTTGCCTAATAATGTATTAAAATTACTCCATAAAGTCTTTAACATTTCACAAAATAAAAATACAGCTCCACCTTCATGGAAATATACTTTTATTTCTCCCATATTGAAATCTAATAAAGACCCACTAAATGTTCTTCTTATAGACAAATTTCTTTACTAAATACTGATTATAAAATGTTTATGTCCATATATGCAGATAGGCTTAAAATGTTCTCTCAGTACTAGTATATGAAGACCAAATGGGTTTTATAGTAAACAGAAATTCATATGACAATATAAAAAGAACAATAACTTTGACTGAATCTGTCAAAAATTTAAATAAGAATCTAACACTAGTTAGTCTTGATATAAACTGTGCTTTTGATTCGATCAATTGGAAATATTTATTCTATTGGGAGAATAAAATTTTACTAACACCTTTATAAATCATATCACACAGCTATATAAAGATAGTCAAGCTTACATTAAAATTGGTACACATGTATCTCAAAATCTAACAATAATTAAAGGAACTAAACTAGGATGCCCCTTATCTCCTTTATTGTTCACATTAATTATGGAATCATGGGCAAACTTAATAAGGTGGGATAATGTCATTGAAGGTTTTAAATTAAATTCTAATGAGTCTTCCAAAATACAAATGTTTGCGGATGACATACTTATTACCCTTGGTAGAACTAACACATCTATCTCTGCACTCTTTAAAAATATGGAACACTTTCAAAAAAATCTGGACTGACATTTAATAATAATAAAACTCAAATTCTTTTAATTAGTCCAAAGAAGTTCAGTTTACACAATAAATACAAAAATATTTAACACAGTCTGAGCAAATAATTTATTTAGGTATTGTAATTACTAACAATATTAAATATATTATTCAAATAAATTATAACAATAGTTTAATTGCAATAGAAAGCCTTGTAAATAAATGGAATTAAATTCCCCTTTCTATGGATGAAAAACTTTAAATTATAAAAATGATTTTATTCTCTAAAATTCTCTACATTATCCAATCAATTTCTATACTCCCTTCAAATTTAATAATCAAGAAATTCAATTCAATGATTCAAAAATTCTTATGGTTTCCAAATAAGCCCAGAATTGCATTAGCTTATCATATGAAAAACTGGGATACTGGAGGCATAGGTTTGCCAAACTTGGAAATTCATTCAATTTCATCAGTGATTAAAACTATCTACCTTCTTTTAGATGTTAAATACACTACAAAATGGGGGAAAATATTTGAAATATTATCAGATGATACAAAAATTAATAATTCTCAGAAATTAACGTTGGTAAATAATTAATTTAGCCATATATTGAAAGATTATTTCTCTGTCTGTTCTTCTCATACTTTTAAATCTAACTATATGATACTCCTTTTAAAAACTTTTATGAATTATATATTTAAATGTAATATATATAAGGATTGATTATTTCTTCTCTTCCCCATAGTTTACACACAAGGAATCATGTTCTCATCTGATTATGCAAAAATGTCATTTCAGCAAAAAAAATTAATATTCTGGTATCAGATGATGACAAATGATGATTTGAAATCCTTTAATCTACTCAAGGTTAAATATTAATTTGATACATTTTTATGGTTAAACTTACAAGAAGGCAGACAATATATTTTAAATAAACGACTCAGTGTCCACATCAACAAAAAATCAATACCAAAATTATTACATTATTTGATATCAATACAACATAAGTCCCCTGTTAAAAATAAATCTTCACACATATATAAGGCAATTAAGTCTGATTTGGATATATATTCTGATAGCCACTGGATTTATATTTCTTCAATCAATAATTATCTTTCCACAGACCAAGATAAGCTAAACATATTACAGTCTGCTAGTGTGACCACATTGTCACCTAAATGGAGATTATTTACATTGAAGTATTTGTATAGATCATTCCTTACCTCGTTCACTATAAGTAAATTTAGCAAGAAGAGTGTTATATGTTGGAGGTGTAATAAGGAAGCAAATGTGGATTGGTCTCACATGTTTTATGATTGTGTAGATTTAAAAAAATATTGGGAAGATATTAATACCTTTTTACAAGCAATTTTTACTGATAACATACTTTCTAAATTGCTTGTTTTATTTAATGCACCAGCTCCTGAATGTATAAGGAAAACTAAATACCCTTTGATCTGGTCTATACTATCTGTTGCCAGAAAAACCATGACAAGGAATTGGAAATCTAATACTTCACCTTCATTTCAAGAATTTAAAAATTTACTTATTGAAGTCTGTTATCTGGAAAGGTTGACTATTAAGTCAAGATCTACTAGGAATACTACTATATGTAATATGTGGAATAAAGTATATGAATTATTAGAATAATAGTTTGACAATCTTGTAAATAGTTGATATATATCCATGCTGTTATATTGTATATATGGTGAACGTCTTTGTATATAGTTTAGTTATGTTTAATTTTGTCTTTATTATCTCTTATTTAATTTGAAAATTGTGCATTTTTAACTAATATTTGTTTATTTCTGTATTGATTCCAATAAAGCTGTTTAACAAAAAAAGAATGCTGCTGTCTCCTGCCACAAGAACACAACAACTAGTAAACTTTCTTTGTCCCTGTCCCCTTCAATAAACATACACTATACCAAATGACATTTGACGACCTTTATTAAATTCCATAACATAGCTTTGTTCATCCACTTCATTAATTACAACTATTCATAATATAAATGATTCTAAACACAGCATAACATCCTTGTAATGTTAGTCAGGGCAGTGTACCTACTCACCCTCCCTGCAGTAAGCAGCATCCATACCTCTGCTCACTTACTTTACTTATGAAGCACCATGCTTGTAATGTTAATCAGGGCAGCGTACCTACTCACCCTGCCTAACAAGGAGGGTCCTTACCACTGCTTACTTACTTTACTTATGAAGCAGAGTCCTAACTCACTTCATACACCATTCATTGAATTGCCTTCCACCAAATAAGTAGCATCCTTACCTCAGCTTGATTATCTATTCAGCAAGCTTCCTCCAACTACTCATTTTCCTTTCCCCCAGATACTTGAAATGAACATCCACACCAGAGGGGGGTACAGAAGAGGGCAAGCCTATCCTTCTTCTCCGCCCACCAGCCTGACCAGACTGTTCCCCCTCCCTTCTACTCAAAATTGTTCAAACCATTACTTCCCATGAAGGGAAGGGTCAAGCCAAACACCTGTCATCTGTAAAGCACCTTAGAATCCTGTTATAAACCCAGCTTGCCATAACATCACTGAACACACCCTAATGAAACTCAGTAAAGTAGGATTACCGTGACCCCACTGTATCACCGGAACGTCCACCCCAAGAGAATACATACCTTTTCCCGCTTCCTTCAAAGCTGAAATCATGGCTCAACCTGAATGGATTGACACCTTCTAACTCCCCTGTAACAACGCACCCAGTTTTTAAAACTACCCCAACACAGCTACCTACCATGCTTCCTAAAACCCTACCAAATTCACCCAAAATCCCAAGTGAAATGATCATTGTGCTATTCTGTAAAACCTTAACCTAGTATGTAACATTAGCACTACCTACTCAAGGGACAAATTTGTCACCCCAAGATACCATCCATTAGGAACAAACTCCAGCATCCTGTCAAACACCTCATTGGCCCTTCCTCACATATGGCTCAAAGAACTGGATGAGTGAATGCAATACTCAGCTCACACTAATTAAACACAATGCTCTAACATGCCTTACTAAGGTGATTACTCAGACCCTCCTTTTGCCCCATTCAAGTGGCAAGAACATCCATCCTATCAACATCACCTTTCAAATCCCCTTTTCAAGCCACCACATGATGCCTTCTGCACTTCAGCAATCTGCAGGGAAAAGAAAAAAACAATAAATTCTATGTGCACCCATAACATGATTACTTAGCATGGAGGCACTGACAAGGACCCCACCATCCAATCAAACCCTTACGTATGCGAAATGGCAGTGCTCCCTTTTACTATTAAATGCAAATGCCCAAAAGCAGGGACAACTTTCAGCGTTAATCTAACAACTAAATGGTTAATAGAACAAACTGTACAACCAAATAACCCTGAGATCACAAACTCAAAAACCTGTCCTTCTCTGACTAGCAGTACAAATCCTCTATCAAAACCCAACAACTTTGAAATCCACTTACTTTTGTCAGCAAATGTTGCCCACTTGTGCTCCCCATGTGTAACCTCCTTGCTCACCACTGCTTCCATCATCTGCAAATTCACTGTGTATCGAATTCACTGTGTAGCACCACAACTGGTACTCCGCACACCACCAGCTACAAAGAAAAGGACAAAATTAAACCCTCTAATATGTAAAGAGAAGGCTCCACCTTATACCCACCTATTCCAAATTACAGCCGCAGCATTCCAAAACCCCATCTGCAAGAAAGAAAAAGACATGTAAATCATCCAAAATACAAAACACACATTCTAAGACATCTTTAAGGACAACCTGTCCTGCCAACCTGGGAAGGAATGTACCACCGCCACTCACATCTATGACAACCAACTCACTCCTACCCCCTCCCTCTTATTAATTGCTTTGGTACTTGCATATTAGTCATAACCATGTTCCAGACAACCCCATATTAAAAGGCCAGGAGTCATCCACTTTAGGCAGGATTAAGAAGGACAGAAGTAGAATATGAATCAAATTTGGGGACAGTGGAGATGCATGGCCCCAGTCCCCAATGAGCAGAGGAGGAAAATAGATTCCCTTCAGTGGATTCTGCATGTGATCAAAATCAGGATAAAACCATAAAGATTTGGGAGGGCAAAGCCACAAAATTAGGGACCCTTAAATCTGGACATTGCATGAAATCTGTACAGTTGAGAGGCATGCCTCAAAGTCCTAGATCCCAAATTCTAGTCAGCCACAAACAGAGGGACAACCCTTAACTACTGCTCTGACAAACTCAATGTTGCTAAAATAACCACTGCTGTGAACATAAAAATTTTTCACAACTCAAAACCAATCACTGTCTCCCAGCCTCAACCCTCTGTACCCGGTCATGCATTGTCGACTCACCCCATATCCAGCACCTGCTATGCACCACCGCCCCCACACTGTCAGCAGTAGATTGTTTACCTGTTTTTACCTTTAATGTAAAAGTATGATGGTATGCAATATTCCAGTCTCTTAGAAAGTTTTCTACAGAATAACAGGTCTTGCATTAGCCAGAATTGTCTGAAGCGTATGAAGTCTAAAACTCAAATGACTGCCCTTACTGTGTGAATTCCATCCTTAACAAATTGCCACTGATTTGCCAGAAAACCACCACTACTGAAAATGGACCCACACATAAAACAACCTCTGTACATACTGCAAAGTCTGTACAGTTGAGAAGTATTCACTCACCCTCCCCCAACAGCTATCCTAACCACTGCGCCTAAGCAGAGGCAGTTGTTTTTTACCAGTACCTCAAAGCCCGTGACATTAGCAATAAACCAGACACTACCATAGTAAAATTAGGAGTCAGCATCCAGAAGTCTGCACCACATTACACAATCACAAAAGTCTGCAGAAGACACTATGCAAGTCCCCCAGGAATTCCAGCCACCAAAAACTGGGCAATGCTACTCTAGCTAAGGAAACATTTAGCAGTAATATAAAATCATGACAGAACAGCAAATCACTACCCTTTTCCCCACTTGACAATCAGAAGATGGGCCCTCAACCCCCTTGTGCATCAAGCGCTTACTTTTACCACTTCCCTGCATCAAGTGCTATACCTTTACTATTCTCTTTTTATTTATTTTTTTATTTTTTTATTAAAGTCCAAAGCTTTGCAAGAAAACACCAAGGGATCCTGACCCAACCAATTATTGCTCAGCTACCTTTTGAATGACTAAACTGCCAGTTTTAACTACTGCTTGTATAAAATAGGAGGTGGCTATCATACCCAGCCCTGTGATAGCATGTGGTTTGTGAAGGATAGGAGCCCACTAAAATGCTGGTCAACTAACAGAAAGGCAGATCTACTACCACCTGTGTTGCTGTGACTGCCGTTTTCAGAGGGATGAGCGAAACAATACATTGAGCCCTACCCCAATCCAATGATGGTTGTCACATATTGCTCCTATAAATCTAACGGAGCTAACAAACACACTTTTTTTTCTCTGCCCTAGGGGACCTACGCTACTCTGCACATGCAGTGGAAAACTCTTCCCCACATGGAGCTTGCAGCTCACGAAACAGCCATCTTGATATGCTTCCCCACACATCACGTCAGGGTCAACTGCCAAATTACCTGTGCACTTGAACAGCATGATGCATGCTGGTCTCACAAGATCTCCAGTGATTTCAGTCAGTGTGGCAACCAGAATAAGGTCACTAAAACTGCAAACAAGCAGTCAAACAAAATAGCATCCCACCAACTCTGCCAAGGTGAAAATTCACAATGACATGCCCCCTGATCCCAACATCCATATAAAGCATGCCTTCCATAGTCTACACCTAAACTCTACCACTGAATTCATAGCTTGTCTGCTGCTGGCACCCTCAACTTGCCTCAGCAGCAAATTCAGGACAGCCCTCATGTAGACAACACTGACAACTGGCCACCCCTACGTTTTTCCCCTCCAGGTCGCAGTGTGTACCCAACTTCCCACCTGCCACCCTTCAATGGTTCCACAGCCTCTTGTACACAGGCATACAGTCCAGCCTTTCATCTATCTTCTGGAATGACTCAAAACACCCCAGATTTGCTCACAAGTACAAAGGGTTTCCCACTTCACTCACTCTGACTCTGTCTACCTGCATGCACATGTATGGCAAATGATTGCTCCATACTCAGGACAGGGATGGAGCCAAGCTTGCCTCCACATAAATCTCTGCTTCTCACTCACCTGCCATCACCTTCCTTTACCAAAACCCCATGAACCACCAAAACAATGAAACGGGTACACTGCACCACGAAACTGGATGGAAAGAACATCCAGACATGTGGCTTTCTATGAGGTGGAAACCTCCACTGCAGAATTGATTTCTGTAGGCACAATGGCCGAAATTCAAAGCTTCACTAAATTAGTCACCCGCAGCCCTCTGAGCCAGAGTGCAAGAAAAATCACGTTTGGGCATGTATCGAGGAATATTCCACCCATCTGAATGAGGGATGCCCTAATCCATACAAATCATCCCCATAGGAATAAATCCACCGCCATACCTAAGAAATACACAAGGCCCCCAGATGCCAGCTATGACAAGGGCAACCATGAGACCAATACAAAAATGGAGAACAGCTCAAATTCCGTGAGTAATTCACAGAAGCAGCAGTTAACGTCATGGCACCAGTGTTAATTCTCATGGAGATACAAAAGCCAACACAAAGTTAGACTAGTTTGAAGACAGGGCTGAAAAGCATGATAACATCTCACAACACTCTGAAAACCCATGAAGATGAAACAGACAATCCAACCACAAAGTCAAACAATATGACTTACCCCTCCACAAATGTATGACGCTGAGGAACAGAAATCCGAGTGTGTTTCAAGTATGCCCTCCCCAAAAAAAAAAAAAAAAAAAAAAAACAACACACACACACCTCGCCTCCAAACACCATACCTATGACTACACCCCAGGCACTCACCTCCTCATTCTCACCACCAAACCAAGGCCTGCCTGACCAAAGAACATACCAGACATTAGGACATGAACCTGCAGTAAAGCAAGTTCATGCCAAAATGTGACTGCTTCACTCAGCTACACTAGACTAAACCCCTTAAGCCCCACCCATCCTTATCTCATTTCCTCCCAACCATCCCTGTCTCCAACCCTTTTCACCTCCCCAGCCACTTAACTCCCCCTTAATATCCCCTTAACCCTCCCCCCCATGAAGATGCCCCGGGACAACTTAGTTTGTTGCCAAACTTCATTTGTCTTCAGACCTATCACAAGTAATTCCCCTTGTTTGGCATTTAGAGACATAAATAGCCTACAAACCTTTGTCTCTGAAGTTTAGGCACACCTCAGGAATAATTGTCTTAACTCCTGCTACTTGTGTAATACTCTTCCTTTCTAAATTAACCATTTTTGACTCATTACTCCTCTTTGGACTTGGCATCTACTACTGTGACTGAAAAACCACAGCTTTACCCAAGTTACTCAGGTAATGTAATTTCAGTTATCTTACTTCACATAGCTGTTTATATACTATTATAATTTCCTACATCTACAATGTCTATGCAGTGTTAGGTTTGTGAATTTTACTTATATTGTGCCTGTTTTCTTCATCAGCCAGACATATATATATATATATATATATATATATATATATATATATATATATATATATATATATACACACACGTGTGTGTGCATGTATAAACTAAAGGGCTCCGTATTGAAATGTTGCCACTTGCTATGCCAGGTGCCAAAAAGCTGAAAATAAGACTGAAAACCTGGAAAAGAGTGAATCTTGAAAATCACTCTTCTCCTTAAAACTTCTTTATGCAGGGGGCAAGCCCCCTTGCATTCTTCATGTTGGGGGGGGGGGGGCACCACACACTCCAAGATGGCCATACATTGGAGAAAAGGAAATATTCTGAGAAAAAAACATCCCAGACTTAGTATATACAGGTCCGTTATTTCAGTCATTCAGTTTTATGTTTCAGGACTTAGTCTAGCAGGTTCTGACATTTTATATTGTTCCCAAAGTATAGTCAATGTCAAGTGGAAGAACTATTAAAAAGTTTGAGCACTTAAACATTTTTTACAGGGGAGAGCCACTCTGCAAACCCCCCCCCCCCAACACACATAAATCCTGCTACTTATATATACCAACAGTGAGATTGTACTACATTGGGAAAAGGGCAAATTCCAGTCCCCACTGTAGTGTGATCTACTACACCCAAATACTGGCGATGTTTGAAAGCTTGTATATACACACAAACACATACACACACATACACACATATGTGAAAACACTATCTAAAGCCCAAATAGGAATGGTGACTATAACCATTCTGGAAAAAATGTATGACCCCTTTCAGACTTTTTCAGGCAATCTGTTTTTACAAGTAACTGATTATTTATGTTCAGCCTTTTCTTAAGGACAATTATGCTCTGGGAACAACATTTTATTTCATTTTTCTTCATTGTCCTCCATACAGAATAAACCACATATTTCTACATATTAAAAAAGCTTGACTTGTAGTTTCTTCCTCTCTGCTATTTCTGTCCTAGTCAGTTTTCTCAGTACATACCATGAATGAAAATTTGTATATTCTTTAGGAAATGGATTTGTCTCGCTTGCTCTTACATAATTTCATCTACCAAAATTTGAAAGTTTCTTGCCAATGAAAACATATTGCAAGGTACCTATAGCCTAATGTTTTTCAGTTTACAGTCACATTCTTTCCTTACCCTGAGATCACAGCCCACATAGCCTTTTGTAATCTGAAGGTGAAGAAATCCGATGACTGAAAGCAACTTCGCTAATTAAGTTTGGGGTAGAAGCATTAATTCTCTTCAAAGACAACTTTAACCCCACCATTGTTACACGAGCTAACAGTAATTCAAAATAGGATACTAACTGGGTACTTCTAAAATTTCCAACAACCAACCAAAAACCCCTTGTTATAGCCAATGCATGCCACCTAGCTCACTGCCAAAATTCAATACCCTTATCCAACAAATATATGCCAAAGCTCCCAAAAAACTGTAACCTAATTATTATTGGAGAGTTCAACGTTAATTACTTGGGGTCAAAACCCATTGATATGTCAGAACTCCTAGCCAGCTTAAGTCATACCTGAATCAACTCTGAAGCCACTAGACCAAACTTTCAGTCCACTTGGCACATATTAACTAGCTCTTGTTATAACTAATAATCCTACAGTAATATCTAACCTCACTATATGTGCATCCTCCTTCAATGATCACTGTCCTATAACTTCCTGTGTGCATAATCTAATGCTAATAAAATATAAACCTAAACTTATCACCTTCAGAGCCAAAACACATTCACAATATCACTAATCCTAAAAAAAAAAAAAAACACCTTGCCACCCTTGATTGGTCTCACTTACTGGCCATAAAACACCTCAGTGAAGCAGCCAACTGCACTTACAATATAAATTCCTTCCCTTGGTACAAAGGCTACTTTGACCTCAGAAATATGACTGAGTACCTAACTAACTCAAACACCTCCTCATATTACATGATGAAGCATTGCACAATTGGAAATGCAAGCCCTCCACAGAATTCCATGCCAAATATTCCTCACTGCATAAGCTAGCCAAGCAAGCCATCTGCAGACACAAAAACAGCAACTACCAAAACAAACAAATCTCACTTTTAGCCAAACTCAAAGGATTCTGGAGAGAAATCCAGGTTGAAAACTCAGCACAACTCCATTTCCTTGAAGCCCTCTAACACTGTCGCAAACTCCTCAAAGACTTCCTCAAACAGTTCAGCAACCTGCCAAACATCATCAACAAGAAAAACAACACAAACCTATAATCCCCACAGCTACCCTCCCCCCTTTACATTCCACCGTTCCACTTCAAAAAGATTGGAAGTAAAGAAATAGAAACACAAATAGACCAAATACAAATAGATACTATTCAGGATCAGATAACCTAATCCCTTGAAATATTCACCTTCGTAAGAACTTCATGTCTCACCCTCTCACCCACATATACAACCCCTACTTAACCAATAAGATTATGTCTCAGGGGGTCTATATTATATAGATGAAATTTCAAAATCTCAAAAGCTCACATGAGTGGAAATGCAGGTAGCCGAAATCGCTATTGTGGTGGGCTGCGCCCCCACCCCCCGCTAAATATATATTTCAACTCTGAGCTCGCACTACAGTGAGGAGAGGGCAAATTTTCTGATCTTCACTATACTGCAATCTCACAATAGCGATTACAAAGAATGGCATTTTCAACATGTAAGCCACTCGAAATTTTGATTTTTCGTCGCTCTAATTGGGACTGTCTCAGGTATGGAAAACAGCAATAATCACTCATATTCCAAAACTACTCAAGCCAGCTACTTCTTTGCATTACTGTCCTTACACAATACTTCTCACTTGAGGTAAAATACTAGAAAATGATCTACAACCATATTACTACTTATTTACATCAATACCATCTTCTATCCAGGAAGCAATGTGGATTCTGGTCTGGATGGAGCACCATAACAGCTCTCTGCTCTTTTGCAGGTGACATCCTTTCCAGTATGGACAAAGTCAGTCTGACAGGAACTGGCTTTATTGACCTCACAAAAGCCTTTGATCTAATTGATCATAATTTACTGTTTAGCAAATTAACTGAAATAAGTATTAGTGATGTTGCAAAACCTTGGTATGTAATTTCCTCACCAACAGATCCTTCAAGGTGAAAGTAGGCACAGTCTCCTCTGAAACAGCTCCTCTTCTAAAAGGAGTACCACAGAATTCCACTTTAGCCCCTCTGCTGTTTTCCATGTTTATCAATAAACTCTTATCAGATTACCCTCAGATACCGCTAATTCCTTATGCAGATGATAAGGTCATACAAATCCCACCCTCTTACACAAACTCAACTCCAAAATGACTTCCAAAACTTCAACCAATGGCTATAGACCAGAAACTTGAACTCAATTCTTCAAAAGCAAAAGCAATGTTATTTGAAATCAACCAAAAAATAGCCAAAGCGCTCAGGTTTACTTAACATTAAAGATATAACAATACCACCATAGAAACTACCACATCCTTCAAATACTTTGGCATTTGACTAGACCAATCTCTTAATTTTCAACTCCACATCCAAAATGCATGCGAAAAGATCAACATACTACTGTTCTGGACAAACAAGCTATCACCTCTTCTGTCCAGGCCAGCCAAAGCTGCCACATGCAAAGGAATACTCTTATCTCGACTCAAATATGGACTACCATTAATAGCTACAGCCCAAAGAAAATACCACCATCTTGCAAATCATTTCAAATAAAAGCTGGCAGTTCATTACTAACATCCCCATTAAGAACATAACTGCCTAACTCAAAGCTAAATAGCTCCCAGTACATTTGAGAACCATCCTCCGACTAGGATCACTAATTCACAAAGCCCTTTCTCTTGAGACATCTTCACTTCTCATGCATAAGCTTTTCACCAAACTCCCCCACATATAATCACCGAATCATCTCTCAATTTCAACCCACTCTACTAACTTCAAAAACTAAACTTCATTGCACTGACCATGCATTCTCCATCCTAGCCCCTAAACTTTGGGATTCCATTCTGCTCTCAGTCAGAGACTTCTAAATGTACTCGGACTTCAGAGAGCAGCTCAATGAATGCCTCTTCAGACAAACAAGGTACAGTTACACTCACATAAACCACGCAGCTCTTTCACACCCGTTTATCCCTACTTCATCCTTCCTTATCTCATCTTGCCATTCTCTCACTTACCGACTCTCATTCATCCTACCTCCATCTTATTTTTTCATCTCTCTCTCTTCTCTTCTTTCTACTTATCTTCCCTCTGCATGCCTCTACTTCATTTTCTCTGTCTTCTGCCAACTGTATCCTTTCCTGCAACTATTCTCACTTGCCTTTTCAAATGTCTTCACAACTCTCTATATAATGGTGTGCTGCTATCCCTGTAGCATAAGCCATCTCAGTCATTATAACTACATCGTATCCAAAAAGATCTGCTAAGCATAATTCCATTTTTTACAATCAATGTTTTGCCTTTGTAAACTGCTTCTTGAAGTAAATGCTGTAGCATATTTTTGCATCTGTAAATATGTGTATGTTTTACAGCATGTACTTGTATCTGTAAATATGTTTTGTTCATTTCTTATATGATCCTATTCACCTGGGTTGTGCCTGCAAATGGTCCATTGAGATAAGTGCACTACCCCAGTAAACAAATATAAATAAATAAATAACTAAATAAATAAATAAGAAAAAAGGAGATATCATACCATGGCTAACTCATGGAAAGAATGTGTAGGAAGACATGACCTAAATTCCACTTTTTAAAAAGGCTATATTATTTCAGTTATTTCTTTGTACTACTGCAAGAACTTTTTAGAAACATGTAAAAGTCACTGCAGTCCAGTCACTGAGACATTTATGGATAATTCTTACACTTAATAGTAATTGTTACTGCTTCCATTCTAGGGGAATGGAAATGTGATCTGACAAGAGTGACCAGGATAAACAAATCACATCAGCTGTGACCTCACAGTGCATTGGCAACAAAAAGTAGTATGCTCATGGCTTATTTAACCCTTCAGTTTACCTCTAGTCCCTTAGCTTCTTTTAGTCTTTTGCCACATCCCACATAGTTTGTACTAATTTCATTTTATCATCTTTGTCCTTAGCTTTGCATTCTTTCATCTATCCCAAAGCATACACTGGCATGGTCACTGCTGGTCTCAGACACATTGACTAACATATCCCAGACCTTTACTTTTTTGGTTATTAACATCATAGCCATTACCCCTTCTTTCTTAGTTATTAGGATCTTTCTGATCCAGTCACCTACTAGCTGACTGAATTCCTCTTTGATCATGGCCTCTGTCTCCTTTTTCTGCCTCTCAGCCATCATGGCTGGAACCTTCTAATCTTCTTCTGGCAGATTTAGATAATCAGTCAGTGCTGTTTTCCTCTTCTTGCCCCATTGTTGTATTCCTTCCTGCACTCATCCAGCCTCCTTCATATCTGTGTTAAAGGACTGAGGCATTACATTACTCCGCCAGTATTCTGCTCCCTCTTCCTCTCCTTAAATGTCCAGATACATATTTTATGTCTGGCACTTTTTTACTGGGCACTTTCTTCTTCCTTCAGCTCACATTTGATATTTTCTCTTAGATAAGATGACACCTAACCTCCAGCGACCTTCTGTGTGCCCTTCTCTTTCACCTATAATCTGACATTTGTATAAATTGTCCTATGTTCTCATTGACCAATGCCTCTAACAATGCCTCTAGTATGCCAAAAGTGTTCACATTGCTATCTTGCCTCACTGCCTGCAATATTTTAATTTTCCCATAGACACTTGCATTGCATAATACCACTGTTATTATAATTGTCTATTTCTCACTCTGTGCCTGGATCCTGGCTGCTTATCTGGTATTTGTTTGTCTGATCATCCTTCATTTCAGAGAGCCATGACCTAATGAGTCCTTTTAAATGAATGGATTCAAAGAGACAAGTTGCATGCCTTAAACAGAGGTTGTGCGAGCTTGTAGTTAGTTAAATTAGTTTATGATGAAGGAGGCAAAGGCCCTTGCATGGAGGTTGGGTGCATTGAGTTCATTTGATTTAACCAGCTCAGAAAATTGTAGTTCACTATAAAAAAAGGTGATGAAAAGCAATAAGTTGGTTTACTTTTCTCAGCCCTCTTCCCTTTCCCCTTTCTTAGTTTAACACGTGGCTTAATCAGAAAGCGTTCACTGATCACTCCTGAAAACAGGATTTTGCCTGGTGGGATTACCTGGTAAACCCATGAATAAAATAATTAAAAAACATTATCATAGAAATATATTTTTGCAATCTTTTTTGTGTCAATGGTGTCTCATCTGGGATGAGGTATAGTTCATCTCTAACATGATTTTGTCCCTATTCCAGACCACTAACATACTCAGTTTGTACTTACAGCCTAACATGTATTCACGGGTCTATATTATATTCTTGAAAGCCGACAATATCGAAGCTGATATTGTCGACACGAGAATAGCGAAAGTGCACAACATCGAGCATGTAAATGGAAACCTCCGTAAGGGGGATGTCCGTTTACCACAATGTAGTGCGGTCTCGGACTTAGTATATTTAAGTAGTGGGGGTATGGGGGGTCAGCCTCTATTCACTTGGATTGTTACTGAGGTATGAATTGCACAAATTACAGCTTTGCACAACTCACTCTGTGTTGGCATTCCCTGTCAATGCACTATATCACTAACATCTCTCCTTACATTTTGCTATTCTGACACATGATCAAGCATTTGTGTTCTTAAATTAAACATAATTTTGTTAAGTTTGAACAAAATACCTTGGACATATATTATTTCCCCTTAAATGAAAAGAAAGAATGGATTTATTAGTTAAGCATTGATTTCATCTCTGGCCAGCCTCTCAGTTTGACTTCTTTCAGCAGCTGCATTTTTTTTCTTACTGGCAGCTATGGTATTTTGTAAATAATCTGTAGTTTTTCTTCTATTAATTTTCTTTCAACTCTAATAATGAAGGTTTGCTTACTTTTTCCCTGGTCGTATTTCATTTTCAGTTCATACTTCTTCACAGAAATAAATTTAATCCCATGCATTCCTTTGTAT
>NC_056733.1:391027601-391125101 GCF_019279795.1 Protopterus annectens
GAAAATGTGGTTGCACTTCTACTGGTAAACAAGATTGCTTTGAAGGCCATCCTTGACTAATAAAGTGGTTGAGCTTCTGGAGTATTGGATATGAAGCTGTGTGATTTCTGAGCTCATCAAGAAGTGTGGAAGAAAAATTTCTCAATTCCATAACCTTGGAATCAAGTTGCTCATTGTTATGCTGTTCTATGTTTTTTTTCTGGGGGATCTGGATGAGGTATCAGCAAGATAAAGAACTTTGCCTTTTGTGTAAACAAGATTGAAATTGTACTTCTGCAATTTGAGCATCATGCTTTGCAGTCTAGCTGGAGCTGTATGCATAGGCTTTCTCAAAATAGTAGCAAGAGGTTGGTGGTCAGTTTCAATCTGGATAGGGCAACCATAAATATAATCATGGAACTTCGAACATGCAAACACAATTGCCAAAACTTCTTTCTCAGTCTGGTCATATTGCATCTTGGTCTAGGTAAGAGTTCTCAATGCATAAGCTACTGGTCTACCCTCTTGAAGAATGACTGCACCTAGACCAAACTTAGAAGCATCAGAGGAAAGAGTAATTGGTTTGTGAACATCAAAGTAGCTGAGCATTGGTGGGTTGGTAATTTTCTGCTTCAGGACATGAAATACTCTTTGGTGCTGTTCTGCCCATAACCAAGTCACATATTTGCATGTCAGCTCTCTTGAGTGGTGCTGAACATTGGCTTAAAACTGGAATGAACTTGCCTAGATAGTTGACCATGCCAAGAAAACATTGTAGGGCTTGAACATTGTCTGGAACTGGCATCTGTAGAATTGCTGTTTGCTTGGAAGGATCTGATCATATGTCTGAACTGGTAAATAAGCGACCAGCCTAAGTAACTTCTCGTAGCCTGAACTTGCACTTCTGATGATTCATCTTAAGATTTACCTCACATGCTTTTTCCAAAGCTTTCCTGAGGTTTCTGTCATATTTGGCTTCACCATTGCCTCCTACTAGGATATCATCTACTATAATAACACACAGAAAGCCAGAAAAAAATTGCTCCATTGCACACTGAAAGACTTCACTGGCAGAATTTATTCCAAATGGCATTCTCAGAAATCTGCATCTTACAAATGGAAAACCGAATGGGGATAACAATGAAGATTTTCAGTCAAGCAAAATTTGCCAAAATCAACTCTTTGCATCCAAGACAGAAAAAACAGTGGCATTTGGCACAATGGCAGCAACCTCCTCAACTGTGCACATTGGATGATGAGGCCTTTTCAATGCTTTGTTCAAGTCTCTTGGATCAATACATGGTCCCTGGGCCTCCACTGAAAGTGGAAAGCTCTGTCCAGTCAGAAGTAAAATAAAATACATACATATTTTGATATCATCTGAGCTTTTCTTATGCGCTACCACCATGGAGGATACCCATTCAGTAGGTTCTTCTACTGGACAAATTACTGCTAGCTGCACCATTTTACCTAGCTCAGCTTTGACTCTGTTCTGCATAGCTACTGGAACTTTCTGTGCTGGTCTGATAACTGGGCTGACCTCTGAGTCTAACTTCATGGAGTACACAACAGGCAGTTTGCCTAGTTTTCTGCAAAAATATCAGCATACTCAGAAAAAATTGTTTGGGTGAAATTTGAATGGTTGTCATTCAGGCTTACATGATGAATAAGAAATGATGTGTGAAGAATGAAGAATGAGGAATGAAGAGGATGTATTTTAGAACAAATGGCTATGGGAGATGGTGGGGTGTTATGCATTAAAGAAAAACTATTGCATAAGGAAGCTGTTTTTATGCTTAAATATAATACTCTATCCCCACAGGAACTTAATACTGATTTTATGCAGAAGGAGTGCATTCCAAAGGTGGTCCTTTTTTACGCAAAAGAGAAAATCGAGTTTTAATGACTTGGAAAGTGAAGCAGAGAGAGCTGACAGCTTCAGAATCCTCCAGTGATGTACAGTAAGACATTTTGGAGATCAGTTTAAGAGTATAAAGTTATCTGGAACCACTTTAAGTGATTCCCAGGTTAAATTGTTAGATTACAGATCTAATTTTGTGCCCACTAGAAGGGCGGACATTTCCAGGACTGTCATTGATTTTAAACAGTATGTCCGAAAATTAAATTTGAGTTATGTGTTGACACATGTTAAAGATGATTATAGTGGTTTTTATAAACCTTCTAGTTACACGCCTGTACTTAGACATTGACAATTTTTGAAGAAACATGCTTACAAGACATTGATCATTATTTGGATGGGGGTGGTAAAAACAAGAAATGGTTTGACAATTTAACCAGTTTGGAATGAACAGCTCTTATTGAGCTTATCTCTAGGAGGGACTTGAGGTATCTGGAAAGTGATAAGGGGGTAATATTGTTGTAAAGACCACTGAACAATATAAAGCATCTATGTTTAAACTATTAACACAGAAGAATATTCTGAAGTAAATGTCCGGGACATTCACAAGAGTTTTCAATTTATTAACACCTATTTATACGAAGCACTTATGAATGAAGTTATAGATATGAAAATGTATAATTTTTGTCTTGTAGAACAACCGAGGGTCGGCACACTTTTTGGTATTGCCAAAATCCATAAGTGTATGACTGACCCTCCTTTTAGACCAATAGTGTCTGCTCCTCACTCTGTCACTGAAGGTTTAGCTTTGTTGATTGATTTTTATTTGAATCCAGTAGAATAGGGTATGCCATCTTATTTAAAGTACTCTTGGGACTTGTTGGACAAGTTTAGGAATTTTCTTTCAGGTTTTGTTTTTGACAAAGAAAAGCATTTTATTATGACAGCAGCTGTATTGGCACAGTTTACATGTATCCCTCATGTACAGGGAGTGGAAGCAGTAAGAGAATTTCTCTCTTCAAGTTCCAATTTGGAACCCTGTCAAGTAAACTTATTTTGTAATTTACTAGAAATCATTTTAGAGCATAATTATTTTACTTTTGATGGGCATTTCTTTAAACAGGGCAAGGGTGTTGCGATGGGCTCACCTGCGGCACCATCTTACACTAACATAGTGATGGCATGGTGGGAAGCTAACATTCTCTCTAGGTTGAAACTGTCCTATAATATATATTTTTATGCCAGATTTGTAGACAATCTTATTTTCATCATGGAAGGAGATCGTAATACTAGTGAACAGTTTATGAAAAATTTGAATGCTGAATCTGGGTATTTACACTTTGTGAAGAGTGGCATTGGGAACAAGGTTGATTTTCTTGATGTGACTTTAGAATGGAATGAATTGGACAAACAATTTGAGAGTAACATTTATAGAAAAGACACCTTTACCAATGGCTATTTTCACTTCAAAAGTAATCATCCCTATTTTATTAAAAAGAACATCCCCAAGCAGCAGTACATACGGGCTTGCCATATCACTACCTCTTAACACGGATTTAAACAGTGAATTTCATAGAATTATTTCTATGTTTCTTGACAGGGGTTATGATGTTGAGTATTTAGAGTCTTTAGAGAGAGACATTTTGTCCAAAAGAAATCAGTTGTATCCACCTATTTTGAAAAGCCCATTTATTAGTAATAGTATTAAAGAGGGCACAATATCTAATTTTGGTATAGTGCGTAATCTTGACATGACTACAGATAGTGGGGAGATTCGAGGGATTATTCAAAGAAAATGGAGGATAGTAGAAGGTAATAGTGAGTCAGTAAAAATGTTAGGTAATAAGCCTAACTTCGTTTACAGGAACAACAACAGTTTAAAGAATGTCCTGGAAAGGTGTTCTTCCAGGCGAAGTGGTCCACACATTTCAAAACAGATGAGAATGTTCAAGTGTAGACACTGCAATTTTTGCAGGTTTATTTTAGAAGGGCCATTTATAAGTCTACCCCACATGAAATACACCATCAAAGTGGTTGGTCATTTGGCTTGTAAAGAAAAAGGCTTAGTATGCATTGCTTTGTGCAGTGGGTGCGAAGCATTCTACGTAGGTATGACCACATGAATCTTGATGGAAAGAATGAGAGAACACACGTATAGTATCAAAACTAAGGATGAGAATAATGCTTTATGTAAGTATTCAGTGATATGCAACAAATTCAAGAAGTTTTTATTTTCAATCTTGGAGGTGGTGAAAACAGACCACAGGGGTGGAGATTTTATAAATGTGATAGAACAGAGGGAAACATCCTGGCAAATAAAACTGAGGGCTGACAGGAGGCCTGGATTAAATGGTGCAATAAATATTAAATGCTTCTTGAAACATAGAAAGTTAACTATTAGGAAAGTATAATTCACACTTTCCTTTTATTTAGTACTTGTTAATACATTACAGCAGGCTGCAATGTTTTGGTATCTATGCTTTGTAAAGTTGAATATAGTTATAAGCATTTTGTCTTTTTTTAACTTGGTGAACGTTCTTGAGTCAATTTGAATTTGTATTGGTTAATTGATTAATTATATGTATAAGGAATGTATTTAAAATGTGCTGTTTGAGTTTTACTGTTTCATTTGTTTTTCTGATGAAGTCTTGGTGTGACGAAAGTAGAAAATTAAATTACTTGTACGCTAAATCTGTATCTTCCAGTCTTTATTGACCATCAGTGCCACCATTTCAAGTGATTTTTGGAGATTTTTGCTGTGGTTACACTTCATTCTGCTTAATACTGATTTTAATTGGAAATAGCTAATTAATTGATTGTTAATAGGGGCATTGTTGATTGTATAATTGTTTTATTGCCTTGTATATTTAAAGGATATGCTTTTGTGTTTTAATTCACTCCTTGAAGGCTTGTAGCCGAGGCGCTAAAGTGAAATACATTTCTTTATACTCTGCAGCTTGTCGTTCTTTCTTACATGATGAATTTCTTTATTAAGTAAAAGCAGCCCCATTTTCAAACTGCCTTTGAGCCCTAATAATGACTGCATGTGTCTCTTGACTACAAAAAAACTGCAGATCATAGCTGTTCCCAGCAGAGTAACATGAAAGCACTATTGAGCCTTCAGTTTGACTCTCTTCACCACCATAAGCAACAAGCCTAGCACACTTTGACAAATCAAGTTATCCTGCAGCTTATACTCTAGCAAACATTTCTGCTGACATAACATTGCACTTTGAGCTAGTATCTACTGTGAGCTCTACAGGACTCTCATTAATCCAAACAGTACAAAATATTTAATTCTTTGCCCACAGATCTACTGCACTAACTGTTTCACCAGGCACAGGCACACCATCAAAATAAAAAGTAGGGTCACAGCTTTCTAATTGATCAACTTGCCTCTTGGATTCCCTATTTTAATAAAAGAATATGCCTTATTTGATTTACAAAACCTTTTGAAATTATTCCACTTATTGCAGGAATGACACTGCTGACCAAAAGCTAAGCACTTTTCTCTTGGTTTGTGATTTCCACCACAATTACAACAGTTGACAATAAAATTTGGTACTGCAGCTACCTTTGTTGGTTTATAGTTGGTATTAGAAGTGGAGGTAACCATGAACCCTTTTTGCATTACTGAGCATGCTCTTGAATTTGCTGGAAAGACTCTGGGTTGCCCACGGACTGTTATAGGACCTGCAGTAGCTGTCATGTGTCTGAGCCTGTTGCTTTTAACCACATGCTGCATATTATCAATATGAGCTTTGTCACTGTGCCTTCTGCAGCTATTGTCATTTATAAGTATGTCTGACAAATCTCAATGGCCATAATCAATGTTAAACCGCTACCTCAAAGTAAAATCTTTCTCACTGTGTCATTATTAATACCATACACAAGTCTGTACTTTATCAACTCATCTCTCAAATCATCAAATCTGCACAGTTTACCCTTATTTCTCAAGTCAGTTATATATGCTGCAAAAATTTCACCAGGCTTTTGATCCCTTGTGTAAAATAAGTGTCTTTCCATTGTCATATTCATTTGAGGCTTACACATTTCTCTAAATTTACATTTTAAGCACTCTCCGTTTTCCCTTGTTTCAGCCAGTACCACTAGATGGCGGTCTTCCCCCTCCCCTCAAACATAACAGGTGCATACACACATGAACACACTCTTTCAGTAGCCTCTGAACCAGCTGCATTAAGCAGAATAAATATCTTTGTACATGTGTCTTTGTCAGGAAATGCAGCCTGTATGAAAATATTGTTTTCCTGCAAAAACATTCTCCAATTTTCTGCACTATTATTATCAAACACAAGCAGTGCGGGTCTGCAAAAACCTTCTACCTTGCCCACAGATTATAGTAAAACACAATGCAAAATGACCCTTGTAATTATGTAAAAACATTCACACACATCAGATACTTGTAATAATAACCAAATGCACAATAAACTCTTTAAAATACTGTACTCTGTGAAATATGCCTTGAAATAACTGTACTTTGCAAAACATTTTTTGAAATAACTGTACTTTGTGAAATAACTACACTGTAATACTACGCACACTTGCAAAAACTTGGCACACCGGATATTTTAAATAGCTTTAGTTAATATGAAAAAGTAGCACATACTGAAAAAATACGGTTGTTTTTCCCTTTTTTGTACATTTTATGTGATTCAGATATTGTTTCAAACATGTTTGTAACTATTTCAAATACTTTTATCAATATGTCTCAGTTTCAGATATTCTGTTTTATAAGAAATGTGAAAAACCTATGTTCATCCTGGTCCGGAGGAATAGTGGATAGGCACTGGGTAGGGATGGGATGGCTGTTTTGCTTCCAAAAAATTCACGTAATACCAACATTTGTCAATTTAAGGTGGAAAACAAAAAATAGATACCATTATTCATCAATTCATAGTTTAGAATGTGGATAATAGATTCCTGGAATGTTAAAGGACTCCAGAACATGAAAAAAAGAAAGCTGTTTCTGCATTTGTTTTTTAAATCAAAAGCAGGTTTTATTCTATTACAAGAAACACATTTGACTAATGACCAATGGGAAACAATGAAGGACAAGAAATGGATTAGGAAGGTTGTAAAGGCGGAAGGGACTACGAATAGTGCTGGGGTGACAATTATAATCAAGAATCAGTTTCAAGGAGAAATTTTGGAGGACAAAATAGATAAAGACAGCAGATGGTGTTTGGTGGTTCTCAAAACTGAAAATTTCGATAAGCCGATAGTACTTTTATGTGTTTATGCCCCAAATGTGAACCAACATCATTATATAGCTTCAATTTACTCTATTCTACAGTCATATAACAACTGTTACATAGTGATGGGGGGGGATTGGAATGCTTACCAAGATTCTAAAACTGATAAGTTGGGAGCTTTGACTGCTTTTAATAAGCAGGCAATGGTAGCGTTGAAAGAACTGAGAACGGATTTCAAACTATATGACCCTTTTAAACACAAACACATACAAGCAAAGGCAGAAAACTTTACTTTCTATTCTAGCTGCCATAAAATGTGGTCAAGAATTGATTTTTTTTAATTCCAGAAGTGTTCATTTCACTTGACCCTAGGGTTTCTAATCAAGCTAGACAGCTCTCAGACCATTCTAAAATAACTTTAACTTTAAAGACCGATATTTTGAATACTAAAAATCATGGTGGATATAATTGGTCCTTAAACCCATACCTATTAACCAAAGAAGATATAGTAAAGGAAGTTAAAGAGATACTTAAACAATTAGTATACAATATACCCGTAATGAACATCCATTAGATATAGAATGGGCTACAACTAAAACTTTGTTAAGAGGATTATTTATTCAGAAAGCCACTTATTATAAAAACTCCAAAATAAAGAACAACTGGATCTGGAAACTAAAGTACAATTATTGGACCAGGAGCTGATGAGTAACTACACTGAGCAAACAGAAACTGAGTTGTTAAGATGTCAGAAAGAGCTGTTTCTTATGCATAACAGAAAATTGACACTGTACGAACAAAGAAGTTTAGTTAAATATGCAAATCACATTCAAACTCCTCGAAAGCATTAGCCCGCATTATTAATCAGGCGAAATCGACACGATTAATTACCGAAATAAATCATAATAATACGTTATATACTCCTAAGTCAGATGTCATGACGATTTTTGAATCAATTTTTAATCAGATATATGGTGAGCAACAAACTCATGGGCATGATGAAGAGAGGAAAGAGTTCTTACAGAAAATTAATTTTCCCAAGATTGACGAGGATTCTCAGGGAGAATTGACTGCATTGATTACAGTTGATGAAGTTCTAGAGGCAATTAAGAAACTAAAGCCACATAAAGCCCCAGGACCAGATGGTATGACCTCTGAATTTTATAAATCTTTTAGTGGGATTCTGAGCACCGTACTTTCACAGACCTTTAACTATATCATTTCGAATGGCAGCAATGATCTTCATTTTAATGCCTCAAGAACAATTCTGTTATTGAAAGAGAATAGTGATCCCAAAAATCCAGACAATTATAGGCCCATATCATCATTGAATATTGATATGAAAATCATGACATCTATTCTAGCTAGTAGATTAAAAAAAATAATAAACTTGATAATATCAGAAGAACAGGCGGGGTTTATAGATGGGAGACAGACTACAGACAATACATTAACTCTTCATACTTTAATATCTTATGCAAAGTATAAAAATATGAACATATATGCTTTAATAATTGATGCTCAAAAAGCATTCGATAGAGTTAATTTGGCTTATTTATTTGAAACATTATCATATTTCAATATACCTCAGCTTTTTATTTCTATGTTAAGAAATTTATACAAGAATGCATACACTAGTTTATATATAAATCATGAATGTTCCAAAAGGATTCAAATTAAAAATGGAACTCGACAGGGGTGCCCATTGTCTCCCATACTGTTTAATCTGTATTTAGAACCTTTATTTCTTCATATGAAACAAAAGTTTTTATAATTCTCCTGTACTTCTTGGGATAAATGTTAGGATGGCTGCTTTTGCAGATGATTTAAATATATACAGTACCACACGGTGTCAGATACAGAAAAATACTAACAGCAATACAAACCTTTGAGAAAATTGCTAATTACAAACTAAATTTAAAAAACAAAATATTCCTCTAAAGACACCTACACCTTTTTCAATGCTACCATTGATAGGACGAATAAGGACAGAAGAAAGAATAAAATATTTGGGGATTGACTTTTCAACTGAAAATAGAGAATTTTTATCAACAATATTAAGGCAACTGGAGACCGAATAACAATGGATTTGAAAAGATGGAGTAAGTTGAAGCTACCGATGATGGCAAGAGCAGCGATAATAAAATGAACGTTCTCCCAGAATGCTATATATTTTAGAGCAGCACAACTTAAAATCACGAAATCCTTTTCAAGCAATTTCAGATAGGACTGGGGAAATTTTTGTGGGAACCCAGAAAACGAGAATATCCTATGAAAACTGATGGCTCCTAAAACGAGGGATAGGTTGGATTTACCAGATTTTGAGATGTATTATACAGTGATTCAGGCCAATAGGATTTTAAGGGTGTCTTACTTGGATAGCGAAAATAGAAAATGGATACCCAAATGTGTACTGCTAAATTATAAACATATAAAAGGGAAGAGAATTAATGTTAAAGCTGTACCATTTTTGAATATAAAAACATTGAGTAAATATGAGTTAATGGAACACATCAAGGTATGGGCAGTGGCGACTCAAACTCTGTTTGCCTCCTTGAACCTTTTAAAATATATGATGATGTTTCAACCGTTTGATGGAAATCCTAATATAACTATTGGTAATCAACTGATAGACTTAAAGAAATATCCATTTATTAAGGAATTAACTGTAAGGGATTTATACCCCTTCCTAGGAGTAGCGGTACATGATATCTTAAAAGAGATAAATCTTCCCATCTCTTATTTAATTATAATGAGGCAGTTAAAAGATTTGGCCATAAATTATTTTACCAGTTTTGAAATAAAAAAGAGGAACTAGTTATTTCAAGTCAGCTGTGGGAAGCATTGCAACAAGATAGAAAATATATATCCTCAGTGTATAAAATGGCAAAAGAGAGAAAATAATAATCATATTCTGTTATCCAAATACTGGAGAGAGAAATTGCCATCCCTAGACAACAGTAAAATAGTAGAGGCGTTTAACTTAACATTAAAATCCGTATCACTTCAAAAACTGGTCTTTACTCAATTGATGATATTTAACAATGCATATTATACCCATCTTACACTTCATAAATTTGATTCAAAAAGTCACCTACATGTCCACAGTGTATAGATCAGACAGCAGACCTGTTACACATGTTCTGGAGTTGCAAGTGCATTTATAAATTATGGAATTCTTTAAAGTTACAACTACAAAAATGGGTTACCAAAACTCAACACTCTCCTGGGAATTTCTGATTTTACATATTCCACCGGAGAATTTGGACAAAACAAAAAAAGATTGTAATTATGAATATTAGTTTACTAATGAAATTATATATAGCCACAAATTGGTTGAACCCAGCACAGGTGTCGTGGCAAAATTTCAGGCTGTCAGCGATTAAGCATATATTAGCGCACAAATTGTTAATTAGAAATAATAAGAAAAGTATAAACAGCATAAAAATTTGGGAACAAATCTTTAATATTATTTTGGCGTAGCGGTTCCTATCCACTTTCCGTCAGGACATTATGTATGTGTACCAACACATTCTTGGATTAGATAGAAAATGTAGAAATAATACAAATTATTGGCTTGAGTTGGTTTATAATTGTCTATTGTAGATGCTTTTATGTTTAATTTTTTGTGATTTTAATTTCCTGTACTTGGTTAAAATGATATTTATTCTTAATGTATTATAGGGAAATTCAAAATGGAACTAAAACATTGGAAGCAATATTGTACATAATGTAAATAGTGTGTGAAATGTATAATGGTTTGGCAAAACAATAAAAATGATTATTGAAAAAAAAAAAAAAAAAAAAAGAAATTCGTTGTGAGCATTCTGAGTGCTTTGTTTTATATTTGTAGCAAAATAAATTATTTAAGCAAGTTTTAGTACCTGAAATTTGTTTCTGACACATTTTGTGAGTCGTTTGAGCAGTAGGGATGATCCACTCATGTATATTCCTCCAACTTTAACTGGTTGCAACATGGCTGTAAATCTGGATCCCATTCTGACACCATGTTGCTCATCTTATGTACATTAAGAAGATGTTGAGGCTTGGGTGTTTGTTTAAGTAGTTTATTGTATACAAATACACCAGGATGGATGGCAGGAACATTAAACTTAAATGAACTATCTAACTAACTGACTGACTACGTACTTGCATACTCACAGTCTAGCTGCTCACTGAAAATGGCACTCGCTTGCACGTGCTCAGTACTTATATGTGTGTGTTGATTCACTGGAAAGCTTCTTAAAGGTCTATGACATACTCTGATCTACAAGAAAGATACAAAAAAATGGCTAGCTATGGGAAAGTAGGAGGGGAGGTTGAGTTTGAAAGCACATGGCAGCTATATTATCAGTGCTGAGCACTAATTTGCCTTTTCAGGAAGGGCTTTGTATGCTTCTGTGAGCAACAAGTTGAAGTGAATTACAGTGATGACAATATTCCATCAAACGTATGCACAGAAATTCACTACCTTTTTTTGGGAAGCAGGCTATGTAAGAAATCAAAAGTCCTTTAGATTATTACTTTGAAGCAATTACTGATATATCTTATGTAGGTAGTGTATATGTGTCTGAAGGATACGAGTGCAAATATATTACTGTTGTCATTATTTATTTGACTTTTTATACACCCAGACATCAGTATTATGTAGATAAGGTGCCAATGCTTGAAGGATGGGGGTGAGCAGGCATGCTGTGTGTACAGTACAGGCGTTACATGACCATTATTGTGTGAGCATTGATATGGCTTGTCAGGCAACAGAGTATGTGTCTGAGAGCAACACAATGATATATATATTACTGTTACTGTTATTTCCTTCACTTTCTTATCAGTGAGACATCAGACGTATGTAGAAAGTGGTTATCTTTTGGCAGAGTGGCTATGTGAGAAAACAAATGTATTTACATATTCTCTTTCAATGATCGCTGATATGGCTAGAGGTTAGCAAATTATGTGACTTCTTCACAATAAAAGGTGGTGTATCCATCCAGTAGGGATGTATTCCAATGATAGAGGGTGTGTATGAAAGAAGCTGAAGTTATTGTATGTTATATCTTAAGCACATAATGTAGACACAACTCATATATTAGTTTCAGCATGTTAATTTAGTATAAGAAACTCATAACCTCAGTAATGCAATTGTCTTTCGATTAACTTCACAACAAATACACAAATTTTACTTTTTCCTCACAGGAATCAAACATGTAATACAGAAAATTATAAACATATAGATATATATGTTAACATACAAGCTAAATCACTATTTCTTTGTCCCTGAAAGTGATGTTTTTGCATGCAAATATTATAGGAAAAACAGAAAATGGAAAGCATTCCTTAAGACTGTGACTTGGCACTCAGACCTTCCATGTGCAGCTGTCCTTTAACATTTGCAGCAAAAGGTGAAACATATCTACAGTTTATAATTAAATATTTATATTTATTGTTCAAAACTTTAGTAGAAAATGTAAAATAGATTTAAAGATAAAACCCTGTATCAGTGGTATATACTAGTAAACTTACATGATCATTAGAAAATGTCAGGCTACCAAACTGTAATTAAACTCAGTTTCCATTAGTTTTGATTATGCATCTCTCACTCATGGTGTTAAAGCAAACAAACGGAAACCAGTAAAATGCACAAAAGCTGTCCAGACAAGCACCGTAAAGCCCACAAAAATGTTAAAGTCCTTATTGTGAAGGCTGTTTGCAGTACAAGCTGCAACACTGAAATTGAAATCCACTTGCACGTATAAAGCCACACTGAAGTCGGAAAAAAACTTGAACCTTAACACACTTTATTATTAAAACAAGCGTTTTCGCTGTGGTTAAAAATACAGCTTCATCAGAGGCAAAAGTAGAATGCAGTGTCATAGGTTTTTATACAACACACCCTCGCCTTAATTAGTAATGCAATCACAATGAAGGCGTGTTAGCAGCATTTCTTGCAAGAGTAAATTCAGGGAATGAAAGCTCTGTTTAGGAGCATTCTCAAAAGTGTGTAGATGTTCTTCGTCTCCCATTGCTGCAGTCCTGACATAGGGGTATTCCGCTGTCCACCATCGGCCCGAATACCAAAGGGCTAGAACCGGCGTCGGTCATCGGCGCCCGAGACTGACGTCAGTACGTGTCAGTACAAATGCGCATGACCGACGCCATAACCTCAGTCTTTCTTGCCGCATGGTCCTAAGCAGAAGCAGAATTTGCAAGTGCCGTTCGGCGTTCTGGAATTTTCGGTTTTCGAGTTTCAGACCGGAGACCAAGTTGGACTAAGTACCCCGTTGGGGACACTTTTGTCTTTTTCTTGCCTCAGTATTGACGGATGTCAGAAAAAGTTAATAACTGTATTTCTTGTGGGAAACAGATTCCTCATAGGGATTACCATTCACTCTGCATTCCTTGTTTAGGGCCTGAGCATGACGTTGTTGGGTGTCGCTTTTGTGCTACTTTTAACAAGCGTACTATTAAACGTCGGTTGGACTGTGCTAGGCTGGTGTTTGGTAAACGTTGTAATTATAACATGCCATCGGATTCTCCGACGACTGGTTCTTCTAAGAAATGCAAAGAAAAGTCTTTGCGGTCCAAACAGGATGAGGCGTCCACTCTGGACGCCGGTTCTGTAGTACCACTGGCTTCTTCAGCGGCTCCTTCTGACAGTTTACCTGAGTCTCAAGGGGAGCCTTTGTTACTGCAGGAAGTGGCTTCTCCTGTGTTAGGCCAGGCTGAGGGTGCTTCTCTGATGTCAGTGGTTCCCTCCCCTCATAGGGTAGTTAGGCCTCCTCCTTCTCAAAGCAGAGCCCATTCTAAGTCTAAGTCTGCCCCTGCTGGTGCTAGTCCCCAGGGTCCAGCTCCTAGGAAGCACATGTTAAAGATGGCTGAAGATTTGATTACTTTACATAGGGGTTCTATGCCCCCCCCCTGTGAAGAGGCCCAGGGTAGAGACAGAGTTGGAGGGTTTGGTTCAGTCTTAAAATGAGTCAGATTCCTCTGTAGAAGAACTTCAGGATTTCCCTCCTTATTCTGATTCGGAGGCTGAGGACTCTACTCCCTCTGCGTCCCCTCCAGAAGATTTTTCTTTCTCTGAGACCTTGCATTCCATGAGGGAACATTTCAAATGGGAGGGCCAGGATTATTCTGATTCTCGTAAAAGACTCAGAGAATTCTTGTTTTTGCCTCAGCATAGGCCCTTGGCTATTCCCCCTGTACTGGATGTTGTTCAGGATGTGTTTTCTGAGGCTGCCCTTAACCCAGATTCTCTGCCTCCTGCCCCGGTTAAACCAGATAGATACTACAGGGTTCCGGAAGCTCACAAGTACTTATATAAGAGTCCTAGGGCTGATCCAGAAACTATTACTCAGGGCCCCAAAGGGGTTAGGGCTTCTGTGGTTAGGAATCCAGTTCCTCTGGACAAGGATGCTAGGGCCCTGGATAGGTGGGGTAAAAAACTGTATACCTCTTCGACTTTGGCTATGAGTGCTTTAAATTGTCAGTTTCATATGCTCCGGTATCAAAATTATTTGCTGGGCCAATTGAAATGTAAAGTAGATGCTTTAGCTGAAGGTATTGAATGTAAGGAGCTTCAGGATTTAGTGCATGCTTCAGACCAAGTTGGTAAGCATTCTTTGCAGTGTGGTTTTGATGCTTTACAGGCTTCTTCCAGGGTGGCTGCTACTAGTTCAGTTATTCGTAGGCATGCTTGGCTTAAAGATCAGACCTTCTCAGAGCATGTTAAGGCTCGAATTATGGATGCTCCTCTACAATCTGATGTTCTTTTTGGCCCTCCAGTAGAATCAGTTTTGAAAAAAATGGAGGAAAAAGCTAAGTCTATGCAGACAGTTAAGGATTTTTTACAGGTTCAGCCCCATAAGTTCAGTAGGAATTGGCCTGCTAAGGGATGGTCTTTCCCCTCTTCGGGTTATCAATCTAGAGGCAGGTCGAGGCGAGGTAGAGGTGGAGCTTCCTCTCAGGGCCCTGTTACTTCTAGGTCTTTGAGTTCTTCTACCCCTTCTGCTGGGGAGGGCAGGGGTCAGTCCTTTCAGAAACAGACCCAATGACCCGTGTCTTCAGCTGCCAGACTCTGCCTTGCTGGCAGCCCCTCTAGGAGGAAAACTGAGACTTTTCAAAAGGAATTGGCATTTGGTTACCCAAGACAAATGGGTGTTGGACATAATAAATTGAGGTTACAAATTTTATTTTCACACATTCCCTCCTTTCAAAGGTATGCCGGATGTGCCTCGTCAGCAAAGACTGGAAGCACAGACTCAAATTTCTTCTCTGCTTCAGTTGGAAGCAATACAGGCAGTACCTTCTGCAGAAAGAGGCACAGGGTTTTATTCCCATCTTTTCTTAGTGCCAAAGAAAGGAAATACTTGGAGACCAATTCTGGACTTGTCCATTCTAAATACCTTTCTGGAAATTCCAAAATTCAAGATGTTAACGCTGCAACAGCTGTTACCTATGCTGGGCAAAGATCACTGGATGGTGACTCTGGATCTCAAGGAGGCCTATCTTCACATTCCTATCAGGCCCAGTTGCAGGAAATTCCTGAGATTTCGGAATGGGAATTTGCATTATCAGTTCTCTGCATTGCCCTTTGGCTTGTCTACTGCGCCCAGGGTATTCACAAAAGTCCTGGCTCCAGTGATAGCTTTTCTCAGGCTACAAGGAATTCAAATTTATCCTTATCTGGACTACTGTTTGATTCTGGCTCAAGGCAAGCACGAACTTCTTCAACATCTGCAGTATGTAATGACAGTTTTAAGATGCCTAGGGTATTCTGTGAACGAAATAAAGTCCAGTCTAGTACCCTCGCAAGAGATGTGTTTTCTGGGTGTGAAACTGAATACAGCTGCTCAGATGGCATTTCTTACCCCGGACAAACAAAGGAATCTTCACCTATACTTCCAACAGCTATCAGTAATGTCCAGGCTGACTGCAAGGACAGTCCTTCAAGCCTTGGGGTTCATGGCATCCTGCATTCTAGTACTTCCCAATGCCAAACTGCATATGAGGAAGCTACAATGGTATCTCAAAAGCGTTTGGACTCAACACTGCCACGATTTGGACACTGTCATTCGGATTCTACCTTGCATTCAGAGAGAATTTCTGTGGTGGGCTCAGGAATGTCACCTAAACAAGGGGCTCTCTGTGACCCAACCAGAGGCAAGTCAGATATTAACGACAGATGCCCCGGAGTCAGCCTGGGGAGCTCATTTCAAAGGAAAATGGATTCAAGACCTTTGGGCCCCAGAGCTACTTCACTTGCATATCAACATGAAAGAGATGCTGGCAGTTCAATTTGCTTTGGAAGGATTCAAAAGCCTACTTCAACCAGGACTGGTGTTGATTCGAACAGACAACACGACTGTCATGTGGTACATCAACAAGCAAGGGGGAACTCATTCTTACCCTCTTTGCAGACAAGCAATGCTGTTATGGGAAACTGCTTTGAATCTGCACATCACTCTTCGAGCACAGTTTCTGCCAGGAGCACAAAATTCTTTAGCAGATGTTCTGAGCAGACAGATTGTGGATCCTCACGAATGGAAATTGGACCCTCAGGTATTTCTTCAGTTGACAATGGCTTGGGGAACTCTGGACATAGATCTGTTTGCTTCTCCTCTGAATTTCCAACTGCCACTGTTTTGCACAAGGCTATTTCATCCAAAAGCCTGGAAAATAGATGCACTATCCTTCAGTTGGAGCAACCTTCACGTGTATGCTTTTCCTCCTTTGCCTCTTCTTCCGAAGGTGCTGTTGAAAGTCAGGAGGGACAAACCTTGCATGATCCTTATAGCACCGGATTGGCCTCGTCAGCATTGGTACCCTCTGTTGAGGAGCTTAATTCAGGTACCACCTTGGCCATTACCACAGATTCCTCACTTATTGTCTCAGGAAAACAATCATTTTCTCAATGTCAGGGTGCAATCCCTACACCTGACAGCCTGGCGCATTCTGTTTTAGAGAAGGAGGACCTTCAGCTCCCTCAACAAGTTCTGGATGTTATTTTGGAAGCCAGGCGTCCTAGTACTCGAACAGTTTACGCTGGTAAATGGAAGAGATTTTTTCTTTGGAGTTCAGCTAAAGGCTTTGATGTTGAATTGCCTAATTTGAGTTGTACATTGCAATATTTGACTATTTTATTGGACAAGGGTTTGTCCTTCTCTTCTGTAAAAGTGCATGCTGCAGCTATTTCTGCTCACTATGATTGTGACCCTCCTTTATTTTCACATCCATTGGTTAAACAGTTTCTTAGAGGGGCAAAGAATATCAGACCCCCACGGAGGGCTCCTACTCCTACCTGGGATCTTAATTTTGTTTTGGAAAAGCTGACTCTGCCTCCTTTTGAACCTGCAGCTACAGCTGAATTGCAGTTGTTGTCCTGGAAGACTGCTTTTTATTGGCAGTTACTTCTGCTAGAAGTGTATCTGAATTACAGGCCCTTTTGGCAGTGGCACCTTATCTGATTTTTCACAATGACAGAGTTTCCTTACGTACTAATCCTACTTTTCTGCCTAAAGTGATTTCTAATGTGGCATTGAACCAATCTATACATTTGCCTACTTTTTATGCTAACCCCCAAAATGAAGGGGAAAAAGTTTTGCATTCTTTGGATGTACATAGGCAGTTGAGGTATTATTTGAGCAGAACCAGAGAGTTCAGAAGATCTCAACAATTATTTGTTTCTTTTGCTTTGACTTCACGAGGGAAAGCTGTCTCGGAACAAACTATTTCCAAGTGGATTGGCCATTGTATTGCTTTTTGTTACTCTCATCATGGAGAGGATGTTCTGGCTGGGATCAGGCCTCATTCTACTAGGGCTACGGCCACTTCTACTGCTTTTTTGAGAGGGGTAGCTACTAAAGACATTCTAGAAGCAGCTACTTGGAGTTCTGTACATACCTTTACAAAGCATTATCATTTACCTCTTTATTCTAGGTCTAGGGCTGGGTTTGCCACTGCAATCTTACAGGGCATGTCTGCAGCTCCTACTGCTATTTAGTTGACCAGCCTCCCTTTTTTCCGTTGCTCTGGGATTCTACCCCTATGTCAGGACTGCAACAATGGGAGACGAAGAACATAGTACGGTTTTGTACCTACCATAAATGTAGATGTTCGAGGATCTCCATTGCTGCAGTCCAATTTTCCCTCCCTCCTTCCCCCTTTTTCTTTTTAGGTTGGGGTTTGGGTGGTGTTTTTTGCATTCTGACATCTGAGGCAAGAAAGACTGAGGTTATGGCGTCGGTCATGCGCATTTGTACTGACACGTACTGACGTCAGTCTCGGGCGCCGATGACCGACGCCGGTTCTAGCCCTTTGGTATTCGGGCCGTTGGTGGACAGCGGAATACCCCTATGTCAGGACTGCAGCAATGGAGATCCTCGAACATCTACATTTATGGTAGGTACAAAACCGTACTTTTCATACTTTTAAAACAGTTGGAAACCATGAAACATTGATGCATCGACAGTTTGTTACTTTCATACACCAAGCAAATGTGCATTAAAAGCATGAAAGTGTGTAAGAAGTATATACACAATAAAAGCAATCTAAAAACAATGCATAACAGGTCTGCATATAAAAATGTTTATAGAAAAGTGTTTGTAAAAAAGTATCTAGTGAAATCACTACCTGCAACTATAGTTGGAAGCCTTGCTAAGTGTAAGTCTTAAAAGTAGTGAGAAGTATATGTTACTACAAATTACTATTAAAGTAAAATAAAATGAAGTGGAAAGTGAAGTAAAACAAAGATAAAGGAGTTATCTTTTTTAGCTCCTCATTTTCAGGACACAAGCTATATTGCAATGTTCATTCAAACCTGGGTACGAAAATGAGTCTAGTAATATTTGCCATTCTAGCTCCTTATTCTCCAAAAAGAGAGGTACTGGACCCCCTCTTTCTGTTTTCTTGACCTGGTCAATTGCAATAAAATGAAAGCTATGTCCTTGATGTTTCATTACGTGTTTAGCTAAAGCGTTTTCTTTTTTCAGTTTCCTTATGGCATAATCATGTTGGTACAGCCTGTCCCGTAGTCTCCGGTCAGACTTGCCTATGTAAAATGCTTCACAGCAGTTACACTTAGCTAAATAAACTATAGATCTAGAATCACAATTAAGCTTATGTGTAATGTGGTACTTTTTGTTGCGTATTACAAAGGAATTGGAAGCCTTCACAAGATGGCAATAGTTACATGCCCCGCACTGAAAACAGCCTTTTGTTCTAGTCATTAGCTCCGTCTGTTTACTTCTTTCTAGCAAAGTTTTCAAATTATTGCCTCTCCTATATGCTATCAGAGGTTTTGTGCCTAAATTGTCCATGAGTTCCTCATTATTTGTTATGTAATATCAATTTTTATAAAGTATAATTTGAATATTCCTCGAGTCAATACTGTAATTTGTGATGAAACTATTTACAAACGAGGTCCCTGTTATCTCAGTGTTGGAGGTTGCCCTAAGAAAGGATATGTTATCCCCAACTCTCAGATTAGCCTCTAAGTCTTCCTCTTGTCCACTGAAAATTTTGTGTGGAAGTAAGGGTAAAAATTGACCTTCCCTTCTTTTATTATTGATCTCATCCAGTATTTCTTCAAATAAAGTATTTGGGTATCCTCTGTTGGTGAACATTACTTCCAAGATTTTACATTCTTCTTGGAATAGTATCTCATTACTGCACATCCTGGCTGCTCGAATTAGCTGTCCCTTTATAATAGCCTTCTTTTGCTTGAATGGGTGGCAGCTGTTGTAGTGTAAAAAGGAGTTGCAGTAGGTTGGTTTTCTGTATATCTTTGAAGAATATTCACAATTGTTAACTTCTTTATACAAGTGAACATCAAGGTAGTCAATGCTTAGCTCTGAGAATTTAGATGTGAATTTTAAAAAGTCAGTTGTGTTATTAATAGAAGAGACAAATTCATTTGCTAGTGTCTCATCGCCATCAAAAAGGATGAAAATATCATCCAGGTATCTTGTGTAGAACTTGATACGGTTCGTTGTGTTAACGTCCTTAAGAATGTTGTCAACCTCCCAGTAGGCCATAAATAGGTTAGCTACTGTAGCACCACATGGAGACCCCATAGCTACGCCTTGTTTCTGGAGGTAATATTTCCCATTAAAGATGAAGAAGTTGGACGTAAGTATGATGTCTAAAAGTTGGGATACTAAATCAATTTCATTTTTGGGTGCTCCCAAACGATCTAACATTAGTGAAATCCATTCAATAGCCTCCAGGTGAGGTATAGATGTGTATAGATCTATGACGTCAATAGTAAGGAAGTTCAGTGAGTCACTGTAATCAATTTCACTTATCTTTTTTAAAAAAGTCCACGAGTCCTTGCAAATGTGTGATATTTTCTTAATATATTTGCTCAAGATAATTTCTACAAGTTGGGCACTGGGGTATATAAAAGAGACTCGGCTATCAATCAATGCCCGGATTGGTGGATTAACCAAGTTTTTATGAATTTTTGGTATACCAAAAATGACTGGTGTCCTAGGCATTGTGATGTCAATGTAATTGTAGGTGTCAGTATCAATGCACCCACTAATAAATAGGTCCCTTAAAAAACCCTTAATCCTAGAAATTGACATGTTCATCTCATTCAGTGACGATGAACTATAAGCTGGACTATCGAGGACAGTTTCCATTTTACTAATATATAGAAAGTTGTCAAAGATTACAAGCCCACCTCCTTTGTCAGGTTTTACTACCCTGACCGGTGCTTTACATAAGTTTTCCAAGCCTTGTAGTTGTTCTTCTGTGATGTTATAATCTAACCGGTCGTTTTTAGTATGTGAAAAAGTGACCATTTGTCTGAGGTCCAATTCACAAGTTTTTTCAAAAAGTGTTAAAATGTTGTGTAGTGGGGGGTTGTAAGTACTAGCTAATTTCAAATTAGTATTCATGTTAGTAACATCATTGTTAAACATTACATGCAAATTCAGTTTCCCGACAAAGCATTTCAAGTCAATCAACGTCTTAACAAGGTTACATTTAGTTGTAGGAACAAAAGTGTTCCCAAATGCTAGTAGTTCTATCAGGGATAGAGGCACGTGAAAGCTAGAAAAATTATAGATTTTAAAGTCGCCTTTTTACATGGTTTCCAACTGTTGACACTGCATTCTACTTTTGCCTCTGATGAAGCTGTAGTTTTAACCACAGCGAAAACGCTTGTTTTAATAATAAAGTGCGTTAAGGTTCAAGTTTTTTTCCGACTTCAGTGTGGCTTTATACGTGCAAGTGGATTTCAATTTCAGTGTTGCAGCTTGTACTGCAAACAGCCTTCACAATAAGGACTTTAACATTTTTGTGGGCTTTACGGTGCTTGTCCGGACTGCTTTTGTGCATCTCTCACTCATGGTGGTAGAATGTACCCTATTACTACCATGTGATTTTATTTATTTATTGTTTTCATATCAGAAGTAGAAAGCACAGATACACAGATATACACTCACAGGTTTCCTATTATTTAAGCGAATGCTTAAATTTGTGAACGCTGTTTCGTTGAGGGTGATTACGCAAAATGGTAAAATGCCAAAAGCAAGGAACAGCGATTTTTTTTCCTAGGGGAAAAAAAATCACTGGGCCATTTTTTGGAATTTGCCATTTCCTTCACTATGGTGCAGTCTTGGAGTGGAGGGTGTTGGGGGCAAAGCCCCCCACATCGGGGTTATTTTGTGTTTGTATTAAAAAAATCACTGATCCGTGTGTCCGATATTTTGGATTTTTGGGTATTGTGGGTCAATTATATAGCATTCGCAATTTAGTGTGTTTGATAATATAATATAGACCCCACTCAAACATACACAGAAACACAAACACACACAAATGTCATTCTGTTAGCAAAAGTTGAAAACAAGTGCAAACAACAAAAGAGAGAACTCAGCAGCCCAAATACTAATATACAATACTTAAAGCATGAAGAAGTGAATCAAGTGCTATGTGACTTGCTCTACTTTGCTTGACTATTGCTGATCTTTGTTTGCATTTAACTATTGCATTGTGAATTGCTGTTCTTTTCCTGACTATTGCTGATCTCTGTATTCATTTAACTATTGCAGGTTTCTGTCTGCATTTGATTTTTGAATGGAGTTATTCATTTAAGGTCTCTTACTTCCATTTTTTTATGTTTACTTTTATATTGCATTTTGTTTTGCTTTAGTTTGTTGTTCTTTTTGGAGTTTCAAAAGGTCTTGGCTATGGTCACACAGTCAGTTAAAAAAGAATTCTTTTGCAGACAGTGAATAAAATCCATCTAGTTAGTGGGAGGAGCTGAGAAACAGTATTTAATGGCATCTTTATTTAGATGAATTACTGTATGACATGCTGTTCTCTGCCTGAGTATTGCTGATCTCTGCCTGCATTTGATTTTTGGACTCACCCTCTCTATTCCTGTTGTGCTTTTAAACTTTGTGGCTTTTGACTTGCCCATTCCTACTATAAATATGACTTTGGACATTCCTCCTAGTCTCATCTCATCAGCTCATTCTACTGAGCACTGAGAGATCAACTAGGAAGCCCCTCCTTTAGTCTCCTAATCTTGAATTATCTTCAGTTTCCCACATTCCCACTCACTAAAAAAAATTGCACTTGTGCTTATTCCTACTTTATTTAGCTTTTTGCTGCACAATCTTAAAGTGTTCATTTGCATTTAATCAGCTGTTAGCCATTTGATTTGTAACAATTATTCTAAGCCTCTTAGTTCTGATTGAAGCACTTGAGCTCCAAACTACATATCTTGCATTAGGAAGGTTTGCGGTGTACACTGTTGTGGAAAGAGAGGTAGCTTACACCCTTCTGAGCTGGGAATCGCTGGCTGAATGCTTATTGTGTCTGTTACTCTAAAAATGTCTTTGTTCTGGTTTAAGCTCTTGGCTCCAAACCATTTATTTTGCATTAAGGAGCTTTGTGGTTTACACTCTTAAGGGAGGAGAGGGTAGCCTCCACCCTTCTGAGCTGGGAATTGCTAGTGTAAGTCTTATTGTACCTTTATTTGATTGGCTAGAGGGCTAACCTGTAACTGTAAATTACTTCTGTAGTGTTACAGTCACCCCTACGTCTGCGGTGGTACGGCGGCAGCGTTGTTACCTCACAGCAAGAGGTTCTCCTGTTCGATTATCGGCTTGGATTGGGAGTGCCTTCTGTGTGGAGTCTGCATATCCTCCCCATAGTTGGGTAGTATTTGAAAGACATGCTTGCATAAATGGGTGTGCCTTCGCTGAAGGTTGGGTGTCGAGCTGGCACCTCAGCGTTTCGTAAAAATCTACTGCCAATCATTAGCGGACTGGAGTTCCACTGTGGTGACCCCTTACCAGGAAAACCCGAAAGACAAACAGTGTTACAGTCACCCCTGCACTGGTCTTAATGATTTTCTTTAAATAAGATCAATAAGAATTACCACCTTGCTGTGTGTGTGTGTGTGTGTGTGTGTGTGTGTGTGTGTGTGTGTGTGTGTGTGTGTGTGTGTGTGTATATATATATATATATATATATATATATATATATATATATATATATATATAGTTTGCCTTCACAATCTCACAACTCATTTATGCGTGTGTTCAATTACCAGATCAAAAATGTTGTAAAATGCAATTGCCGAATGAACACATAACCTAAACTAGGAATTAAGGAAAGTCGACAACTCAGGAATATCGACTTTACTGAAACCACCTAGACTTCCGGTTATGTGCTATGAACATTTTGCAGGGGGCCAAGCCCTGTGTGCTCCCCATCTGCGGGGCTGTGCCACCCACATCCCCTTCTACTTATATATACTAACTCCAAGATTGCACTACAGTGAGGGAAAGGGAAAATTTTCCGATCCCCTCTATAGTGCGATCTCCATTCAAAATGATGAATCCACAAAAGCAAATGCACACTAGCATTCACTCTTGTGGATTCATTTTAAAATTCTATGTTAAGACACCTTGGAAGAGTGCCTTTCAACTTTCCAAGGTTACATAACTGGTTTACAACATTTTGAAGGTAAACCTGTATATATATATATATATATATATATATATATATATATATATATATGGTTTACCATTACAATTTCACCATGCAATTGCACAGCTATGAAGTTTTCGAACAACAGATGTTCGAATACTTCATATTTCGGCAGGTTATGTGAGCGAACAGTATTATTGCGAATGGACTGTGCATTCACAATTATAACATTTGCTCATGTAAGGGGATTGTGGTACAGTGTGGTTAGGGAAATACATCCCTTTCCTCACTGTAGTGCAATCTCGGAGTTGGAATATTAAGTTAGGGTGTGTGCCCTGCATAAACATGACTTTAGGCTAGTTAGTTAGGGAGTTAAGGGAAGGGTGGGATTGCTGTTAAGTGTCAAAAATGTCATGAGCGACATTTCCGACATTAACAGCTGTTTTCCGACTTTAGGAACGTTCAGAATTGTATACTTTCGGCGAAACACTTCGCTGATAAGTACACCTTTTTTTATTTTCAAAATAATGATAGTAAACCTATATATATATATATATATATATATATATATATATATATATATATATATATGTATATAAAATGCACAATTTGCTTCACATCTTTTAGTGTTTCTCTCATATAGTTTAGGTTTAAATTCAAGTAAACTTCTAATGCTCCTGGCCTTCCTGTAAACAAAGGATGGGGCTTCACCTAAGATGTTAATCAGATAAGCGTTTCCTGTGAATATGGCCCAGTTGTCTTTAATAACTTTTTCGATACTATGATAATCCAGAGTGTATGTCAAGATGCATGTATTTTTGCATTTGTTATTAACTGTGGAATTTCTTAATATTCTCAGTAGCCAAATACTTTCTCTGCATAGAAGACACACAGGTTTTAAGTTCAAGATACTGGATTGCATAGACATGGGTGATTTTGAAGATGATATCCTGAATGTACTGGAAAAACATGAACTCATATGGCAATTAAACTTGAACTCTTTCAGAAAACCTAGACTAAGTTACTATTGTTCATTTAAAAGTGTACTGGAACTTAGTAAATTACCACATTGTTTACAGGACTAATTTTATTTTATTTTATTTTCCATTGTCCTTATTTAAGTATTGATTTTAGTGTTATTTTATATGGAGTGTTCACTAATTTTATAAGGACACTATATGCACTTTTCCTGGTTTAACTTACTCATTAAAATACACATAAGGTTGTATTCTTGTTTTAATTTTGGGTTACTGTTTTTAATATGCATATTGATTAGTTTTAGTAAGACTTTTTGTAGATATATATTTTTACAGTTCTTGTACTCAGACCTGAAGAAGTCTAGAGGGACAAAAGTGATCTTTGTTAACAGTAATTTATGGAAATAGATTATGCTTTGGACAATATATTTTTTCTGTATGCCAAAGTGTAATTTTTTATTGCCAAATGGTCTAATGTTTAAATATTTCCAACCATGTATTATAATGTAAAGAACTAACCCACCAATTGGTTTGAAATGAACATAATATTAACCAGCACACAATGGACACAGCTACGGCAATCCTACAAATTATGAAAGCAATAGAAGAACAAACCAAACCACAGATTTAGCACTTTCATTCTTTTATTTTGACTAATTAAAACAAAAAGTGAGAAGGTCACACTGAAAAAACAATCAGTAAAAACTAAATGAAATTAAAACAAAGAGTGAGAAGGTCACACTGAAAAAACAATCAGTAAAAACTAAATGAAAACTCCAGCCAAGCTAGAACTTCCAATGAGTGACCTCCCAAACCTCCTGTAACAGCGGCACATGCGATATATGCAAATGACCCTTATGAACATCAGGTGTTTCAGCTATATGGCGATTCTGATTGCCATGACTTTTACATTTGAAGTCATTTTAATGGACAATTTCAGAGCAATAAAGCCAAACCCCACTAGCTATGGATATGCATATTTCGGCCTTGTTATGACCTCATCAGCATAGCACAAGCACAGTGTTTGATTAAGCATAAGAAACACAGGGTTGTTATACCCAGCTGATGTCCATTATCATTAGAGTGACTGCAAAATATCCCAACTAACAAATTAAAACAAAGAGTGAGAAGGTCACACTAAAAAAACAATCAGTAAAAACTAAATGAAAACTCCAGCCAAGCTAGAACTTCCAATGAGTGACCTCCCAAACCTCCTGTAACAGAGGTACATGGGATATATGCAAATTACTCTTATGAGCATCAGGTGTTTCAGCTATATGGCGATTCTGATTGCCCATGACTTTTACATTTGAAGCCGTTTTAATGGACAATTTCAGGCCAATAAAGCCAAACCCCACTAGCTATGGATATGCATATTTCGGCCTTGTTATGACCTCGTCAGCATAGCACAAGCATTCATTTGTTAGTTGGGATATTTTGCAGTCACTCTAATGATAATGGACATCAGTTGGGTATAACAACCCTGTGTTTCTTATGTGTAGTGAAACACTCTGCTTGTGCTATGCTGATGAGGTCATAACAAGGCCGAAATATGCATATCCATAGCTAGTGAGGTTTTGCTTTATTGACCTGAAATTGTGCATTAAAACAACTTCAAATGGAAAAGTCATGGGCAATCAGAATTGCCATATAGCTGAAACATCTGATGTTCATAACAGTCATTTGCATATATCCCATGTGCCTCTGTTACAGGAGGTTTGTGAGGTCACTCATTGGAAGTTCTAGCTTGGCTGGAGTTTTCATTTAGTTTTTATTTATTTTGACTAATGGAACTTCATCAGAAAATAAGAAGGATGAACACAGGATGTATTATAATGTCTTTGATAAATCCACAGACTTTGTTTAATAATAATCTGTTTAGTAAGAAGTACCACATTGTTATTAATTTTATTAATTTTATTTAAAGTGCATAAGGTTTAAATTATTAGGACATTTAATATGTAGGGCAGTACCAGCTTGAATATCACACTGATAAGGATGGGGAAAAGGATCTGAATTTGTTAACATGTATACCAGCACATTTTGTTTTACAACAAAATGAACCACTCTAACCCTAAATTGAGGTAACCCAAACCTAAGTACGTTTATAGGACCTGGGAAACAGTGGGTGGGGACCAGGCGAATGAGGTAGATCAAAACAATGACATACAAATAAGTGAACGTATAAATGAATTAGATGACTTTAATGAACCCCCCACCCTTGAGGTGATCTGAAAGAATAAAGACTATGGACAGCAATAATTATTGTCAAAGACAGAATTTTTGGAGAGGGGGAGAAGGGGGAAGTGGAGATACTAAATATTTTATGTATCCTTCACTCCGACTTGGAAAGTGACAACACGATTAAGCATGATGAAAATAATGTATATAGGTTCATCAAGGATGGCTATAGTATATATAACTTCAGTAGAATTGAACTGAAAAATGAACATTTTAGCCTTCTATCTAAAGGTATGAAGTTCATACCATTAAGAAAGGGAGACCTAGCTAAACGTCTAATGGATGTGAAGATGTTTACTAGAAAAGTGAATTTAGAACTATTCTTCTCACAGGACAAGGTTATTAATCAATGTAATGAATTAAAGAAAAAAAGTATGTTCAACCCTCCCTTACATCCAGAGATTAAAAACTTTGAACTCCTGGTGGAAAAAAAATAAGAGAAGGCTTTTCTAAGGTAAAATACAGGGCTAACTTGGACACCAATGAAAACAAAGTTTTAAAGGATTTAAGGAATAACAAAAATGTAAGGGTTATGAAACCCGATAAAGGGGGGGGAACAGTACTTATGGATAATTTGACATACGAAGAAAAAATTAATATTTTAATGGACACTACTGAATACACTAGCATGTCAATGAACAAAATCAACATAGCATACACATAAATAGATCTGGCCTTAGAATGCATGCTATTGGAAGGATTACTAGACCAAAAAAACACTAAATTTTCTCAAGGTGGATAAGCCAAAAATTCCTTCCATATATGGAATCCCCAAAACACACAAAAATGGTTTAGATCCATCCCTGAGACCTATAATCTCATCAGAAGGATCCAAAACGTTACCTTTAGCCAAATACAGTGACTTCAAATTAAAAAGCATTTGGTTAAAGAGAAAAAAATATTTTGAGGGATTTATGGGATTTTTTTAAGAGAAATAAAAGGCGACCTATTCAGGGATGACATGTTGTTTTTAACTATTGATGTAGTAGACCTTTTTTCTAGCATTCCTCATACAGAAGGTATTACATTATTAGAGAAAATTATTTTTAATGAAAAAGATTTGACACATAATGACTGACATGCTTACAGTTGATGGAACTAGTCTTAAAATATAATTTTATACATTTTAAAGGCAAATTTTACCACCAAATCAAAGGAGTAGAGATGGGGGGCAGTATGTGCCCCTACCTACGTGAATTTAATCCTTGCTAGATGGGAAGAAGAAGTTGTTTTAAAATCCATTTATAAGGAATGCTGGTTTATGTACAGAAGGTTTTTAGATGATATATGTATTTTATGGGTTAGTCCGGATGACAAAATACAAGAATTTTTAAGTTTTTTAAACAACAGAACCTCCTTTTTACAATTCACACACAAAGTATCCCAAAAAAGATTGCAATGCTTGGATGTGGAGATATATAAAGAAAACAAAAAATGCAACTCTAAGGTATATAGAAAAAGCACATTTTCAAATTCTTGCTTGCACTTTAACAGTGCACATCCTTGGCATTATAAAAAGAATATAGTGAAGGGTCAATTTGTCAGATCATACAGGAAGACTTCACTTGATAAAGATTTTGAAAAGGAGGTGCAGACCTTAGAGACATTGTTTAGGGCCAGGAAATATCCTGAATTTATGACTGAAAAAAACAAGAAAGAAGTATGGGATGGGAGAAAGGATAGGTTCAAACCCATTCTAGGTGTTAATCTCAAAAATGATAGGAACAAACAACATGAAGAAGAAAACTTTGGAAGGACACTGGTTTTGAAATACAATGCCAGCGCCAATATGATAAGAAAAGTCATGGAAACTGAATTGAAAAGGTTTATAAGTTTTACAGACTTAAACAAAATATCAAAGGATAATCTAAAAATTGTCTATAAAAATTCCCACAACCTAAAGAAATGAATAGAAAATAATTATGGGCAAGTGAATAAAAGTATGAGAAGGAATGGAACATACAAATGTGGACACTGTTCACAATGTATATATGTATATAATAAGGAAAACATAGTTGTAGAAGGTAGGGATTTGGTAATAAAATGAAAATAATTTTACAACTGTGATTCTAGTGGTCTAATATATTTAGCAGTTTGTCAAATATGCTCCAGTTTTTACATTGGAAAAACTGAAAGGAAACTAAAGAAAAGAATATATGAGCATTATTATGACATACGCACTAAAAAAGAGACCAACATTTTATACAAACACCAACAAATTTGCACAAATGCCCATTACTTTTTTTTTGTTTTAGAAAAGGTTAAGAAGGATATAAGGGGGGGGGGGTTGTGAGAAGAAAGTATTGAACATACAATACGTGTTTAGGAAGGACATTTTCTCTCAGACATCTGGTAGTATAAAGGTATAACAACACCGTAGTGAGTCTTTAAACTGCAAGCACAACAAACCACAAGTGTGGTAGATGTTCAACCTGTAAATATATGATTAACACAGATGGTGATAACCATCAATGGATATAATATAAGGATTACACAACATCAACTGCTACACTAACTAAAATGTTATTCAAAGTGCTAAGTGTCAACAGTGTGAGGGATTTTTTGTGTAGGCAAACTAGTAGTGACACTTAGGGCAAGGGGTAAAAGAACATTTAATGAATATTAAGAATAACAAATTAACAAATGCCTAACAAAATCAATTATTAATCAATTAAATCATTTCTTCTCAAGTTCTCAAACATTCATCATCAGTTTGGAAAGGAAAGTTAGTTAATTTATTAAATAAGATATAGATGTTAATAATTTACAGATGTATATATTACCCAACACCATTTAGATTTATAATTATAAAACCCTGGTTATATGGAATTATGGCATTAAAAAGCCTAAAGGTCTAGTGGTTAGCATTGTTTAAATTGTTTAATCATCATCATATATACATATATACATATTTTAAATATATAATATTATATACAATACACAATTTTTATATTAATACCATTTTTTTCTTTTTTTAACTTGATTTTTATTTTTTCCTTATTAGTTATTTTTATATTTTACATTTTTTATAATAGACATTACAACCAATTAAATTTATTATTAATTATTGACATATTTATTTATTATTATTATTTGACATTGAATTATTATTATTATTATATTTTTTATATTATTAATATTATTTATATATTATTATTATTATTAATATTACCTATTACCTATATATTATATTATACTAATAATTTCATTACTATATATATAGTAATATTTATATATTTATTATTCATATATATATATTATTGTATTTTTATATATTATTATTTATTATTATATTATTTTTATTTTATATATTATATTAATATAATATAATATATATACACAATTTAATATAACATATAATTAATATATAAATATACACATACATATTTATACATATTGTTATATTATATTATTGGTTGTATTCAACTTAACAGGTTTATGATTAGCAAGTATACACAACAACAGGTTTACGACAATGTATATATCAATAATACATGTTAATATGTTATGTATATATATATTTATAATATTTTAAGGATTTTTTATAATGTGATTATTTTGTTATATTTTTTTTAGTAGGATTTTATAGGTACCCATTTTTTTTTTTTTATTTTTTTTTTTTTTATTTTTATGTTATTTCATATTATATTTTTTATTTTTTTTTTTTTAATTTATATATTTATATTTATATTATTATTACATAATATATGATGGGCAATGGATTTATGCAATTCTACATGGCAATGGTCAATGGTATGGGTCAATGCTTGTTTACAATATGGTGCTTTTGGGGTAAGTTGTAACATGATGCTGCATTCTGCTTTTACTGTAATTGTAACTGCATTGTAACTCACTGTTTAATTTAACTTAATTTATTTAATTTAACTTTAATCGCATTCCTTTTGCATTTAACAGGTTAGTAACAGAATGTATTGAGATGTGTGGCATTTATATTTAAAGTTTGATGTGTTCTGATGATGTTTTATTTTATTTTCGAACCCTTTTCTTGTTCAACAAAGGTGGATTTATTTATTTTATTTTTTTTTGTAAGAAAGTATTGAGTAGACAGACCTGTGGTGTCAAGTGACTTTACAAGCAAATGCATTACCAGGCTTAAATGAGAATATTTCCATAGCTCCCTTATTAAAATTAAGAGCTGCTAAATTGTAAATTATAATGTTTTTATATGACATTTCCCCGGATTCATTAATCTTCCGTGTAAGACTAGATTAGCCTTGCACGGAAGCGCCAGTGTAAGAGTATGATGGCAGCGCGCCATGCATATTAATGAGGGCGTGCTGCCTCAACTCTAAAGCTTACACGGATTGTGGACGAGTTTAGGGGGCGTGTCAGACTGCTGAGCAGTCCAAAAATCCACGCCCCTGCAATGAATAAATGCAGCAACTTCCATTTACATGAGCGAGTCCACTCACGTGTACAAGGTAACACTACACTCCCCCATATGTTAAACAACTTACAAAATAAAAAATAAAAAGATTTTTTTTTCTTCCGATATAGCTGCCCGTAGTTGTGCAGGTTTGCACGGGTTTGCCAATTGCTTAGCTACAGTTAGCAGCTTAGACACCAGAAAAGGATAATAAGAAAAATATATGCAAATTAAGCAACATAGTGATAGCGTAGTGGTTAGAGCCTTCACACAAAGAGGAGGCATTCCCGGTTCGAATCCCACTACTGCACGTTCCATTTTCTGTGGGAAATATGTATATAAAAATATCTCCTGACATTTTTTATGTATAAGTTTTGTAAAAAGCATTGAAATGTTAAATGTAGTAGTGCACAAATTATATATATATATATATATATATATATATATATATATATATATATATATATATATATATATATATATATATATATATTTATATATATATGAAGGCTAAATGTTTATGCATTCTGAGGCAAGAGTAGCCTATTTTAAGCAATATAAAGCACTGCTAAGCACATTTTACCAGTATTGAGCATATTTAAATACAATTGCACATAGTTGCGCACCTCACTAACCAGCACAACGTCTTTGCGCTTAGCTGCGCACTGTGCTAACAAGCGCAACGTAGGGCAACATAGGGCAAAGTCGGGCAAAGTCGAGCACCATTGAGCAAAGTTGGGCAACGTTGGGCAAAGTCAGGCAAAGTCGAGCAAAGTTGGGTAAACACGCTCACACCTGCTTTACTGTTCCTTAACCAGTCAGGTCTGCCCTGCAGTAAAATAAAAAGTAGTAACAGGGCTCGAACTCAGGGTACTGTGCACTATAGTCACAGTTCTTAACCACTAAACTGTGACAGCATTTCACAAACATGCACTTTCAACAGACACATATCTATCAAAGGAATTTTGAACATTGCCAACATCAGCTAAGCAGGCGTGCCCACAGTTGAGATTTTCCACAGGTGGGAATACTTGCTATAACTGGTTGTAGCTTCCTTCTGCAGTCAGCATGACTAGTGTTGCTGAAGGCACTCAATTTAGAGCACAATGCTGGGGCATCTAGGAGTCCAAAATTATGGTTTGGCTCCTCGTCCACAAACATGAGGAAAGACTCCTGCAGGGCCAGTACCAGGGTACCCAATATAAAATGGAGGCCTGGAACAGTCTTGCTTGAGATCTCACCAGTGCCACTGGTGTTCCTTGGACTGGTGAGCAGGTCAGGCACCATTATTCTGACCTGAAGCAGCGTAGGGGGGATGAACTAGACTGCTGGATCCAGGAATCCCGTACAATGCCTAATGCCCCAGTACTGAGTAAGTAGCCATTGTATTAAGTAGTTAAGAATTGCTATGCTCATCTATACTATGGATAGGTATGTCTCAATATCACTGCATTTACTTCACAGCTGCAGGTGACTGGGCTATGAATCTGCAAGCCCATGAAGATAGGCTGCAAAGGCTGCATCATGAGGCAGGTTAGTAATTATTCTGCATGTACTGTTATATAAAATAAATGAGAGAGCCTTCAAAAACTCTTTTAACCCAATAAATAAAGGTGTAATAATCCTTTATTAAATGTATGATTCATGGAGTGCATCTGTGTCATTTTATTTGATATGTTGTTGTACTGTTGCATTCTACAAATAATAGTGTTGTATTAAGCAGTGTCAACCCACACTTGGGTAGGCCCATATAACATGGATGAAGGGAGTGCCAGTAGCTTGTATGCATATGTACAGCCCTCAACTATTGGTTCATGGCCAGCATGTACAGGTTAATCTGGCACATGAGTAGCTTGGTATTGTGTTCCCCAGAAATGTCAGTGTGCTGCCAGAAATGTAGGGAGCTGTTAACATATAACTGATACTTTCACCTGAACATATCTAGATAATTATATGAAAGTAGAGCTGTCAGTGTACCATCTTAGCAGTAGTGTGTGTGAGCAACTCTCAAAATATGTTGCAGTAACATCTGCATCTTGGACAGTTTGTATGTAAGATACAGCTCATGTATATAATGACCTACCAAAATCCAATTGCACAATATAAGGACATTGGGTAGTGTAATAATACATGTAAGGGACATATAACTGCAGTTAATAGGAATGTAGTGAAAACTAGAAGGATATATAAGTTGTTAATTGAGCTATATTTTCCATTCTACTGTATGTGCATAAAAAATGCAATTCCACACCTCAATCGGTATGTCTAATCTCAAAACATTTGTTGGGGCATATGTCCTATTGGTTTATAAATATTTGCATTTATTTCTATGCATGTGCCCTGTTAAAATACCACAATATTGGTGGCCTGTTGCCATCAATTAAACCTGCATGCTGTTGTAATGTCCACTATTGTTCTATATATGCATGTGTCATGCTTGCTTTTCAACTGTTGAAAATCTGGTGTGTTGGGTTAATGGGAATACTCCTGCATGCTGTTATAACTAATCGGCAATGCTGTTGACTGTTACTAACCCATATCTTTATTAAACTCTCCAAAACATAGTTCGTATGGGAAGGCTGGTCCCAGCAGACCCACCTGTCCCACCTCAGCTGGCCATGGCACCTGGCACCAGCAGATCCGGTGCCCAGCCTGGGACCTCCTCCTCCATTGGCCCTGTGCCACCTTTGGGTTGAAGCGCTGCAGGGGATGGGGCTCAGCCCTCTGGTGCAAGTGTGGGCAGAGAGGCACCTATTACCCTTCGTACGGTCCGGGCTGTGGTGCATAGAGAGATTGAACGTTCTGTTGCAGAACCTCTATGCCAGCTTGAGGCCCGAGTGGTGAAAATCACGGGTCAGCCTGCCCCTCCTACACAGCCCCCAGCACAGCCACCTTCTGGGCCGTGAAGGTGCAGTGGTGACTGCCCATGGGTGGGGACCTCAGTCCCACTGCTTCCATCTGAAGGCTCATGGGCTTGCAATTTCCAAACATCCCTCCCCGTCAAAGGTGTTCACCCACCACATGTGTCATATACCACCCCGTATGCATCTTGTTTGTCTTGTCTGTTTACCCCCCAACCTACCTCCCCAAATATACCTACTTCCCCTACCCCACATTCCACTCTTACCTGAAAAAAAAGGGCAATCTGCTCCCAAAAAAAACATTATGCCCCATACATAGCTGCCCATTTTGCACACATGTCAACTGGACGCATGAAATGTTATTTATTTGGCATTACAACATACTTTGTTGTCCTCACCCCTCTCTCAGGGGTTGAAGGGTTCATATCTACCTCCAAATTTATTGCATATGCACAGCTTTTGCTGTTGAAGAAATGGGCAGCTATGGATCTTCCCTAAACCCGTCCTGCACATCCCGAGCTATTTTCCATAGTCTTTCCCTCTTTGTGTCCCTTTTTCACCACTTTCCCATCTCCCCATTTTTCTTTTCTTTCAAAGAAATTAGCACTGAGCTGAGCAAGAGTAAGCACTATTAAGCAGTAGTTAGTGGGTTTGTGTGAGTTTGCACTTATTTGCACTTGGCTAAGCAAAGCGCAGCATTGAGCAAACCCACGCAAGCCCGCTTACAACTGCTTAAAAGTGCCTTAGTCACTCTGTATGTGAGGGCCCTTGTTCTGCTCAGGAACAAAATAAAACACCTCTGTAAGTCCCGAACCGCGGACCTTGCACACACTACACAACATGAAGTACCACTAAGCCACAGTAGATATACATCAAGTTGGTGCTTAAATAATTATATCATGCATCAGAATGAGTGAATGTAAAGGAAAATTAGGAATACCATACCACACAACTTGTTCTGTGGATGTTGACCAACAGTTGTTGTGGGATTACATTACATGACTGTGATAAGAGAAGCAGCCATTCTAGCAGGAAATAATGTTACACCATCACCTTACAACCCCACACAGTATCACAGCAGGACAAACACTGGCATATCTGTTTAGGGCAGAGGCCATACCTCTCAACTGTCCCTAATTTTTAGGGATGTCCCTGATTTTGACCCAAATTTTAGCTCTGTCCCTCTGAATCCATCTTAAGACAACTGACTTTGGGCAGAAAGGTGGTGAATTACACTTAATGAATAATGACAATAATTAAGAGTTATACACTTCTTTTACTTCAGAAAAGGTGTATTAATTCATATGCTCTGATTCTCTCAATGTTTCAGCTTAATGGCACTAATATTTTAAAGGTGTCCCTGATTGTCCCTGAGTTTTTCTTGACTTTTTCCTGATTCTGTTCAAATATGTACCTGATTGGTTGCATATTAGCCTTTCTGCTGTGCAAATAGCTTTGGAAGGAGTTTTGGAAACATACCCTTATGTAGGAATAAAACACTTATATACAAATGGATGTCGCCATGTACTGGTGGCAACCAACTGTAAGAATGCCATTGCTCTACTGCTGAAAAGACCTGTGTGGTGCACAGACAAAAAATAACAGGCTATTCTCTGGCTATCATGTGGATAGGTCCACAGTTGGGAGTTATGCAGACAGACGGTATGCCTTGATAAACTAACATGTACACAGCAACCCTGTAAGTCCAGCAAGATAAAAGTCACACAATACTACTTACATTCTCTGTACTTCTGCAACCCTACCCAAATGTAGAATATACCTGTGTGTGCAGGGTCTACCAAGGATGTAGGTAAGCATACTCACAGTACTGAAATGTGTCCAGTTTTTCTGAGCAGCTTGTGCTAATGTCAACACTCAAAAAGCACAAAATGTTTAGAACTGAGTAAATGAATATTCACAGTATAGCAGTTCACAAACAATTCTTGTGCCAAAGGAATACATCTCTATAACTAGCTTTGTATGGCAGTTAATTGTAACAGTTGAAAAGAAAGTACATCTTTCCATGTATCTTGGGGTAGCATTTTGAGGGGTGAGTACATTTCTACACTGACAAGTGGGTACTGGAAGCAGCAACATTAGGTCTGAGTACAAAATGTGAATCTCTGGCTATACCCCTGGCTTCTGATTTAAGAACTATACCAACCTTCTGTCTTAAACAATGATGCCCCACCAAACAAGGATGATCTCCATCTTGAAAAGCTGAAAGGGCCATGCCTACATGAGTCAGCAATTTATAGTACTGGGTTGCTATGACAGTGATTACTTCAATTACTACACAGCAGGCAGCATGCAATTAGCAAATGGTGGGCACTAATTGGTGCAGAGGCCATCACATGCTCATGTGCAATTTCTACAAAAGCAGGCTGCAATCTCTGCCAACAAACTCAATCACTCTATTGCAGAGACTGACAAAGAGAGAGACAGAGAGAGAGAGAGAGAGAGAGAAAAGGAAAAATAAATATTACCAAATTATACAAAGGAAAGGTATGTGACACATATGTATTTATTGGCATGTAGTAGATGTTATTGAAGAATAGTCTACATAATGTGAAACATTTATATGTGGCAGCAGTACTTCTTTCTGCACAGATGTTCTGCTTAACTACTGCTATAGACAATACTGTGTGTACCTGTGGGCAGTGGGACATACCTATGAAATGTGTAGCTCAGCATTAAATGTCAAAGATCTGATCCATGTTATCTGTGTTCTCTACAGTAGTGTGGCCAATGGCTGTTGGGGGGATTAGCGCTGACATTATATAAACATGGGTGTGACAGAACAACGCATGCATGATAGTCATATTAAAGTGTAGCTTAGCATTGGCAAGTGCTGTAGCAGTCTAGTATGCTTATCTAGCCTCTGTTGCCATATATACCCCCCTAATGTTAGTCTGTGGTCATATGTGACAGCTGTTTGTGTTGCAGCAAGGCCCAACATTTCAGCTGTGAGGTCCAGGGACTTACAACAGTGTAGACCATGAGTGTGTATGCCACACACATACAGAGAAATATATATGTGTCACATATATTCACATCTGTATATGTGCATAGAGCAGGGGACATATTGCAACTGTTTGCAAAGGGGGGATATATATATGTTGGTGAAGGTTAGTATGCACATATTTGTATGTAGGTTTTAGTGTGTGACAAACAAGACAGCATACAGTGCTGGTATATGACATGTGATGGTTAAACACTGTGGGTGGTTCATTCAGTATGCAATGTTAAAACCAGTAAGGCCTGCTAAAGCTACCTGGGCTGTGAACACCTTCAATGCATTTATCCCAAGACTGTACAATGTTATTACATTACTGTACACCTTACATCCTTTGTATAATTGATATTCGCACTATGAAAGGTGAAATGTATATGTATGTATATATATATATATATATATATATATATATATATATATATATATGTATATGTAGACAAATGGATGTGTATATATATATATATATATATATATATATATATATATATATATATTTATATATACTCATACACACCTACATCTACTTGTTGCAATACATTCTCTGTACTGTTGACTGACTGTGATGGTCAATATGTTTGTGAATACGTCAAAGATATGTATCTGTAGGATAGCTTACTGGGAAACTGTTTATGTTATGGTATTCTGGGTCCTTGCTTTGATCCTAGCAAAAGCTGTGTATTCTGTTGCTAGGCAGAATAAGTGCTATTGCATACAGTGTGATTAAGTCCCTTGGTTTTAACTAGGGTGTGTCACTAGAGGCTAAAGCACTACATGTATGATTATTGATTGGTACCAATTTTGAATGCAAATCCTGTGTGTACTGTAGTACTAATTGAAGCTCTGGGCCTGTTCAGCAAAGTATGGTGTATGTCCACATTGCTTGCATCTACTGTTTTGTGTGGTCCCTGTATTCATCACAGATTACATTTCTCAAGATTAAGGTTGTGTAAGAAATGACACACAGTATTGTATAGTACACACTGAAAGCTTATCTGGGTTGACATACCTTTGTGCCCTGTAATTATGTCTGACGTGTGTGTGGGTATGTCTGTAACAGGTCCTTTAAAATATGTGTGGTAATACATATAACTGTGTATCTAGCAACAATCACAGTGTACTACAGCAGTATGTGACCTATATTCCCAATTGTGCACATATTTTGGCCACGGGTTTGGCATTAACAAGTTATGTGGTATAATAGTAATACATTTACTGGACCTTGCACTGATTGTGATGGATAATATATTTCTTTACACATCAGCTTGATGTATACCTGCTGCGGCTAGGTGGTGCATCGTGTTGCATACAGTGTGCCAGGTACTCTTGTATAGTCTTATATAGTGATTTTATTTTGTTGCTGTGCAGAGCATGGTTCATTGGATAGAGAGTGAGCAAGGCACTTTCAAGCAGTTGTGGGGTGAGCAGTGATAAGTGGCAGTTATAGTGTTTCACTCTCGGTTAGCTTATAGGTTGCTAAACTTCCATAAGTTGTGCTTACCCTTCTGAAAACCCACTTGCAAATGCTGAAATGTGCCTTATTCTGTCTGTAGCCCCTGACCTTTGTTTTGGCTAGTAACAAAATAAAAAGCATTTACTAGGAAAAAACCTACAACCATTCACATCACAGCATACGTGATTTGCCACAAAGCCATCTCAGATATGCATATCATTTATGTATTCACAAACATAACATCCAGTACAATCATACAACACTACAGAAAATGTACTCCAACATGTAGATGTATGTGTCTGAGTAATTATTGTAATCTGTGCTCAGGTACAACATATTGTATTATGTATGTAAGTACATATATATATATATATATATATATATATATATATATATATATATATATATATATATATATAGCAGTTCAGTGATATCTGTACTGTATAATGTTAAATGTGCCATATGACTTGCTCAGACATATTTTTGTATTTATGTCTTCCAGGGATCATGGCCCACCACAGGAACCCAAGCTACAGTAGGGCTGAGGATGATATCATCACTAGCATCATGATTCAGCACTACCATATGCTTTTTACACAAACCAGCCAGGACCAGCAGGAGCGTACTGCAATGTGGCAAGATCTTGTCTGCAGATTCAATGAGGTAGGCCTGCATAACTGCACATATGAGCAGGTACGCCACCACTGCAGTGATCTTCTCCAACATGTCCGTCAGCATCCCGCTAATGTGCGTATGGAACAGCTTGCAACAGGGGGTGGTAGCATCCATCCCCCCTCAGCAGAGTGGAGGAGCTGCTCATGAGCAGGGTGGCACCTGCCCAACAACAACAGCAGCAGACATACACCATGATGGAGGTTGGAGCCACCCAGCAAGCACACATGGAGCTTGCAGGTAACATGGCATATCTGTAGACTACTGTTATCTGTATTGGTAGATCACGCATATGTGAGATGTGGAGTGTGTCGTTCAAAGATGTGGATCCTGTTGTTGTGCCATACTGATCATTTGGAACATAATCTGTTGCCCTGTGAATGTAAACTGTTGTACTGTAAGATAGCAAACACACAGTAGCAATGCCACAGTTGTTGCCACTGACAAACTGTCTCATCTCTATGTAGGTACCTCTGGGGTGACGTCAAGGCAGTGGACAGATGCTGGTGAGTGTGTTCTACATTTATTATTGGAAATAAAACGTGCATGTCATAGTTAAGGTGTAGGCCATGTACACATGTAACACACCTACCCATAATGCATGCTGTGCATGTTTGGTGAAAGAGCATGCACATCTCACTAATGTGATTAGCAGCCTCAAACACATGCAATACCCAGACCATCTCAAACAAATGTGGCTAGACTGTAGTGACCATTGGATAGGCACAGTTGATACTCAACATCCACATAACATACACATCTATGTCATACACAGAGCATTTTAACATGCTACACATAAAGGATTTCCAAACCCACTGTAAAGACACACTCCAGTATCCAAAATCTCATCCACACATTACACAGAATATACCTGAGGGGAAGAGGCCTATCCTGGGGCATTTAAACACTCTGCAACACACTACACATTCATATCAGGGAATGCTCCTTATTGGCCTCCTTACAAACTCACGTAACAACTGGTTGTGAAATGGTGAATTTAGCCAAGGTAGTACAGTTCCGGCACAGCATGATTTGTGCTGGTTTGTGAAACATTTGTAGCCTTGAGTGACCTCCTGATGCTTCATGATGATGGCCTATGGCACTATACCCCAACCAATTATTGTAACCACAGTACTACACATAGCTGTCATTGCTACACACCATAATAATGCGTGTGTGCACACATATGCACCTCTAAACAGTATGCATACCAATCACCATTTGCACAACTGACACATATATGTCTTGTGATGCTATTGAGTGGCTAGGTCATATGACACATATTGGGTATGTGTAGTGTTTAAATATGCAGTTGGGTTTTAGCATGCCATGTCATGGATGAGACTGGCATGTCCACAATATGATCAACACTCACCATAAGTACCATACATTGGGTATGTGGCTGAATGGTATTCTATCAATTATCCATGCACCACTGATGATGTTGTGTGAATACTCATCATGCATGTGCTAAAAACATGTCCACAATTAACACGTGTCCACAATTATTTGCTAAAGACACAGAGGCTGTAATCAGCATTCAATACCAATCTGACACACAGATACACATCCAGCAATGGTATGTACACCTGTGAGTTATGGTGCACAGTACATCACAGGGTTATGAATACCTGCACAGCAATGTTGTGTCCATGTATGCATTGTGTTCCAGGGGGAGGGCCATCACCGAATAACAAAACACATGCATCAAAGCCATGTATACTGTTAGTGACAAGGATTAACTACACTTGCACTGCATGCTGTTGAGCAATACATGTCCTGCATGCTGACAGGTGTGATATGACTGTTTTGCTTGTGATACTGTACTCCACCATCACCTGCTATTGTGTATGTTCTGTGATTGCTGGTGTTGTGTTTGTCTGCTTTCAGGAGGAGTGTAGTTTTGTGTGTGTGCACCTGTGCAGTGTGCATGTGTGCATGTGGTCTGAAGTCATGTTCAGGTCTTAAAGTGTGTTTCCTGTTTTCCTCTCACAGGTGGCAAGGTGGGGCTGGTTCAGTACTGCAGGGAACCTGATGTCACTGACACAGACAGTGATCATGAGGCTAGGTGTGTTGAGGCAGAGGCGGGTTTGTCAGGGTCTGTTGCTGGGCCACCGATTGACAGTACACAAGTCTCCACCCCTTCTATGCACACAGTCATACTGCCTGTACATCCATCATCACCATTGCCCTAAGCTGAGGGACAGTGTATGGTTGGTACTGGCCAGGACAGTGTGGTATCTATGGCACATGTATCAGGACACAGCAGCCATAGCCAGATGTCTGGAATAGTACCACATAGGCAGATGCTCAGGGGTTCTTGTCAGAGCACTGTTGGTCATCATGCCCCTGGCAGACGTGCCACACCTCTTTCTACCACACACATGTTCCAGGCTGTCATGGAGGCACAGACACGAATGGAGCGGTACACCAGACAGGGGCTAAGGGCACAGAGGGCTCATTACACCTCTGTAAATGACAGTATCCGTGACCTAGCAGGTGCCATATGTAACTATACAGAGGTCATTGATAGACGTTGGGGTGAGACATTGGATGTCCTCCACAATGTCATGTCCATGTGTCAGGACAGTGTGGGATGGTTGAGACATTGATGTGGACATATGCCAGCAGCATCACCAGCTGGAGGTCACTGTGGATGTCCAGCAAATCACAGCCGCTCCCGTAGTGCCAGTACCAGCCCCAGCAATGTTGGGGGGTGTCCATAGACCATCCTAGCAGACCACGTGCACGTGGCTCTGGCCAGTCCCAGCAGGGACCTGGATCCAGTGGACATTTGTCAACCTCTGAGGATAGTACTCAATCTGGATTAGTACCTGATACTGTCTGTAGCACCCCTGCCAGGCACATGTTCCATATCCATGGCAAGAGACAGTGATCTGTAAAGCCTGTCAGGTACAGTCTGTAGCTGTCTCACAAATCCCCGTATATGGCAGCCACATGGTGGAACTGTGTGCATGCAGACACACACACATAAACCAGAAACCTAGGGCAAACACATATCCACACACATGACATCAACATTGGCCCATAACAGTACTCATGGCCCTCACACACACACTCACACACACATGTCGATTGTATGGATCAGTGTAGGCCTCTGTCAAACCAATAACACACCCTGTGCATATGATGAAACCTGTGCCACCTCCTGTCATCTGTAACATTGATGCAGGAACAGGCTAACATGGTGCTGATGCACAGGGTGACTTTAATAAAGTATAGCAATGGTTGTATGTGTAGCATGTTGTCAGCATAAAGTGTAATGATATCCTTGAAAGTGTAGCTGAGCAGGCATGATGCATTAAAGCTGTAATTAGCAATGTTGTATTGTTTTCACCAATGTTTATTCCAATTGTGTTTTGTTTGCCCATGTGCCACTTGGCTGATGTGTGTAGTTGTGTCAGCATGCGTTATACAGTGGGCAGTAAGTGTGGGGTGTGTGCAACACATGTTTGCAGGTGTCCATTTGTGAACATGGTGGAGGTGCACTGTCTGCATGTACATGAATATTGGACACATGGGCAGGGTTACATGCCCTGTATTGGCCAGTGTTAGCACTCCATAGTTTCTATTGGTGGCCAGTATGCATTGTACTACACACACTATGGAACTTGAGTACGCATGTGTGTGTATGACACGGGTTGACACTGTGCTGTGGGTGATGCTGTTGTTGCTATCTGTCATTGGTTTGCATTACTAAGGTTAACATTGTCCCAGCTGCATAATCCTTTAGTAATGCACACTGTTCACCTACAGGGTTGCATGGACCGTGCTATCACAAACACAAGAAATACTCACTTATACAGTAAAAGTGCATTAGTCTCATGGACCCCTGCCATAAACTAAATATATAATAGAAGGTGTGAAGTTGTACCAAAAAAGAGTTACATACCAAGAAGGGATAACCTCTCTGGTCAGTATCATTGAGAAAATACAAGCCCTCATTAATCATACAAGGCAAGCTTCAAAATACAAATTGGCAAGGATTCCAAAGACAACGCTAAAGCTTTCTTTATAGTTGTTTATAATCTAGAGGAGAAATCTCGATCGGGTGAGAGTTAATGTAAATGGTCACAAAGTACACTTATCTGAATGACATTACCAATTTCTTGTCAGACAGTTTGAATGTGGATTTCACCACCCTGTAGTTACACAAGGGCCACATTTCCAGACCCGAAGAATGTAAAACCTGACGATTCACAGACACTCTAGTTAAAACATCTCTTTACCAAAGTCCAAACCACAGTGGCAATGTTACTGGACAGTGTCCCTGGCTGTGTCATACACAAGCTGACATATGAAGTCACCACTCACCTAAACACTCTGTTCAGATGCAGCCTCTATACAGGTTACATACATGTGGCATAACACACGGTAATGGTGTTCACAGTCCACAAGGGTTGAGCTACAACTTCTTCTTCTTCTCCTTTCAGATGCTCCCATTAGGGGTCGCCACAGTAGATCATCTGTTTCCATTTCTTCCTGCCCTCTGCATCTTGCGCTGTCACACCATCTACCTGCATGTCCTCTCTCTCACCAGATCCTTAAACCTCATCTTAGGCATTCATCTTTTCCTGTTACCTGGTGGCGTCATCCTTAACATCTATTTCACAATATACTCTGCATCCCTCCTCAGCACATGTACAAACCAACATAGTCCTGCCTATCTGGCTTAGTCTACTAACCTTCAAACCTGGGCTGACCCTCTAATATACTTATTCTTAATCCTTTCTGCCCTCATCACATCCAGTGCAAATGTTAACATAAATTGATTAAGGGTAGAGCTACAACAGATCCTGGAAACTCTCACCCTATAAGCCAGACAAATGTTATCTGGAAGGCTATGGAGCACAGCATTATGGAACTCATTAACAGAGACATTATGAACCTGCAAACACTGCACCATACCCACTTAGGTTCTCTAAAGGCCAGATTATGGCTCCTACACCTAGTAGACTTCAAGCCAGTTAATAAGGCTATAGATGAGGGAGGGGAGGTCCACACAGCCAAGCTATAGCTCACCAGCAATTCATAACCATCCCACATTCTGGTATTATACATAACCTCAACAGACTGATCATAAACAATTGTTAGATGATGGACTGACAACTGACACACAGATGTAGGACACACAGTAACATTTGCAGCCTCCATGTACAATTCTATGCCAGTAACAAGTGGTATTCACCTGCACTCAGTCCTGGGACCACTCCTGTTTGGCATATAGCTTTCTTAGGTACAAGCAAACACAGTAGGGATATGTCTGCCCACGTTTGATGAAAATGCATATTGTGGGCTATACTTTATTCTCCAGATGACACACATCCTCCAAAAGGGTATCATAGAGACAGATACCTGGTGTCAAAATCATGCTGTAAAGCTATTAGCCAAAGAAAGCATAGTTATCCACTTTTAGAAAACAAAGAATCCCTAGACCACCACATAGGTAGTAGCCCCCAAAATGTGGAACAGGTACTAATGTATAAATAGAGCCATGTGTTTAGTTATCTCTCCTTTGATAATCACATTTCCAAAGGGTTTTGGAAATCCCTCTGTGGAGCACATAAGCAATAAAGGGTTTGCATGCAGATCCACAGAGGTTGTTGCACACCTATAATGATTAGTCATCTTTGCCAGACTTTGCTTGCTTTGGAACAAGATTCCAATATACCTCAAGCATAAGCCCTCACTCACACTCTTCAACAGAAACCGTGATGAGTGGATATGAAACAGAAGATGTAGCCCAGGGATCACTGCAGTGGCTAAGCTTGTCACAAGCATACAGAAGTGACCTAAGGTGTGGAAAGCGCCAGCATGCTCTGGCAAAGCTAACAGATGCTTTCATGGAGAAAGCAGAGTACCCACCTATGAAAAAATTGAAGTCACGTGTATGTATATGGCTTTGACCCACCGCTACCTTACATGTGTTATGCACATACAGTTGTCATTGTGATATGTGATACACTAGAAAAATCAAAACCCACTCCACATTGATCAACGGTGTCACACACACACAGTTAGCAAGTGCAGGATTCAAACTACTACCTAACTACATTATGCATTTACACAATGCGCTATACACATTACTGGGATTACACCTTCCCACAGGTGTATTTGTAAGATGGTGACATCATCAGACTTGACAAAGATGACTATATCACTTTTAAGGGGTGTGAGTAGTCTCCAAAATAGTTACTCCCTCACCAGGGAGAGACAGACACAATTGGCAAGTGCAGGATTTAAACACCTACTTAACTACATTATGATTTTACAGTAGTACACATTTACACAACACGTTATACACATTAAGGGGATTTCACCTTCCCACAGGTGTATTTTGTAGGATGGTGACATCATCAGACTTGATAAAGTTGAGTATATCACTTTTAAGGGGTGTGAGTAGTCTCCAAACAGGTTGCTCTTTCACCAGGGAGCAACAGACAGACACACACACACAACGTTGGCAAGTGCAGGATTCAAACTCCTACTTACCAATACTACAGCAGTACGCATTTACACACACATTACTGGAATTTCATCTTCCCACAGGTGTATTTGTAGGATGGTGACATCATCAGACTTGGCAAAGATGAGTATATCACTTTTAAGGGGTGTGAGTAGTCTCCAAAAAGGTTGCTCTCTCCCCAGGGAGAGACAGACACACACATACACAGTTGGCAAGTGCAGGGTTCTTAATCCAGACTAAGTACTTCTTTACACTTCAGCAAGCAATATGGAGTTACAGGGTGCAATACAGACATTACTCGCTGACAGTTTGCCCAAAGTTTTTTTTCACATTTGCTAACCTCAGCAGTCTTATCATACTAGGTGTATTGTGAGTGTATTGTATGCATAGGCCATAACCATATCATATATGGGTTGATGCACCACATGCTGGCACACACAGGGTCAAACCGGTGGCTAAGCTCTGTCAACCCAATACTGGACAATACAGTCAAGAGGAGTAGGGTCATACAAGCACAACACCAACAGTCTCACATAGACCTACAATATAAGCACCAGCAAAACACACACATAAATACACATTACCATACTCGGAGAATACAAATATTAATCTGAAAAAGAGAGAGTGTCCTCCTAAGCAGACAAGCAAGCAACATGCACCTCCAAGCACATGCCAGAAAACACATAATACACCAAAGCAGTGTGCTTCACAACAGGCCCTAAGGCAAAACAACCTACCCAATATACTAGTAATAGGTGACTCCATAGTCAGGCACACAGATGTTCCACTCACTTTGCTGGACAAGGGGAAGGTTACTGTCAGTTGTCTGTCAGGTGCTATGATCCGCCACATAACACAAGCACTTAGATCACTCCAGAACAGGTACATATATGACGCGGTCTTTGTACATGTCAGTGTGAATCATCTGAGACATACCTCCCAGGACAACATGACAAGAGATATATAGTAGCAGTATGATCATGTAGCCCAGGCTGGTATGACCCTGACCTTGAGTAGCATCTTACCTTCACCTACATGATACTGCAATATAACAGAAAGATGATAAACTTCAACAATTGACTGAGCTTCTGGTGTCATTCAAAGGGTATCCAGTCTCTGTCTGCCTGGGATGACATGATAGACATGCCTTGTTGCTTCGCTAGAGATGGTTTGCACCTATCACCCCTATGCTTCTAAATATTGGCCAAGGCTCTTGCTGTCCCCATATTACTTTCTTTAGGCAAGACTCAAAGGTTCATAGGTTTATAGGTTCATAGGTAGGTACTAGGCTATCACCCCTGGGGCCTATACAAGCCCAGCCAAAAAGGTACCCTGGCTTTTGCCACCTAAGAAAATTATTTTCCTGTGCCACTGTCGAGCAGAGCCAAAGAGGTGATCCCCGGGGTGAATTTCCTATTTCCCATCCAATCATCAAGATTTTTCTTGAAGAGTGCTAATGAGGAGCTTTGTTTGATATAGATAGGTAGTTTATTCCAGAGTATGGGAAGTCACTGGGACAGGAATCTAACCCTCCGGCATGTTCTGTTTATTGTGGTGACAAGGTTTAGGTCCCTAGAGTGTGTAACTCAGAGGGATTAGGATTTCTTTAAGTGGAGCATGTCCAACAGCTCTGGGTTTGACATAGCTTTGTATGTTAGGCAGAGATCACCTCTGAGTAGGCGATACGTGATGGAGTAAAGCTGGAGTTTTTTGAGACGGTCTGTGTAGGGCATCTGTTTGAGGCCAGTAATCCTCTTTGTGAGGTATTTCTGCGGCCTTTCCAGTTGTTGTAGATGTCTTGTGAGGTACATACCAAAAGGGGCATTGTACTCTATAATGGGTCTAATGAGTGATGAGTAGAGGGGAACAATGACCTCTTTTTTTCTGGATGAGAAACCTTTTGTGATGAGGTGTGCCACGTAGAATGATTTCTTGACTACTGTGGTGCTGTGATTATCAAAGGAGAGACTACTGTCCACCTGTGTCCCAAGGTCTCTTATCACACTTTCGCTGTTAAGTATACTACCGCCTATGTTGTAGTTCATGGGTACAGAGTTTTTACCAAAGGGGATGACAATGCACTTTTTGGCATTGAGCTTGAGGCCATGGCTTTGACACCAGGCATCTGTCTCAGTGAGGCCCTTTTGTATGATGTCCACATCGTTAGGAGTTTTGATTATGGCTCCGTGTTTGCAGTCATCTGCGAACTTCGTTAGCCAAAGACCTACTGTGTTAGCCTGTACTTCAGAGAAGTAGATACCAAACAGGAGAGGACCCAGGACTGAAGCCTGTGGTACTCCACTTGTCACTGGTCTGAAGTCGGATTCGGATCTGCTACTTTCACAGTGTGGGTTCTGTCAGTGAGCCAGTTGGCAACCCATCTTGTGACATAGGGATTTATATCTAGTTTAGTGAGTTTATCTATAATTCCAGAGCGGGGGATGGTGTCGAAAGCCTTGGCAAGATCTAGATATGCTGTGTGAACCATCTTACCCTTGTCTACAGCTTTGGTGACTGCTTCAAAGAAATCTATTAGGTTTAGGAGACATGATCTGCCTTTTACAAACCCGAACTGGGTGGGGTCCAGAGTTTAGAGATTACCAATGTCTTTGTTTATAAGTTCCATGATGATACGTTCCATGGCCTTGCAGACCAGGCTCATCAGGCTAATGGGACAGTAGTTCCCAGGGTCCATGGTGGCTCCCCCCTTGTGGAGTGGGATAACCGTCGCTGTGCACCATTCAGCAGGCACAAAGCCTGAGGTGAGGCTATGATTGAACATGGTAATTAGGTGGGGTGCCAGTTCGTCCTGTGGTTCATGTAGAACGCAGTCTGGGATGTTGTCTGGTCCCATAGATGCTGTATTCCTGGCTTTGGAGAGTGTGTTTTTTACCTGTGCAGCCGTGATTACAGGAACTTTGCATTCTTCCGGTATAGAGCTGGGCTCTTTAATGGGTGAGAGGGGGGTAAAGTTAGCACTGAACCTATCTGCCAGGATGTTGGCAATATCAGTTGGGTCTGTATATTTAGTGCCATTGTGCTGTAACTTAGAGCAGATCTGAGTATTGCCATTGAGATTCTTGACATAGCTATAGAATGCTTTGTGGTTGTCTTTAGAATCAGTGGCAATTTTGTTTTCGTAACTAGCTTTGGATGATTTTATCAGGGATTGCAGCTTCTTACTGAGGCTGACCAGGGAGCTCCTCCACTCATCGGATTTTACTCTCTTTTGCAACAGTTTCTTCCTTCTGTTGTACAGTTTGCTTATGGCAGGGGACCACCAGATTGGCTTCCTTTTCTTGGAGGATAGCGTATTGGTTCTGTTTGGGATAGCATGATCCATGCACTCATGTAAGTGCTTATAAAGTGCAATTGTGTAGGATTCAGTAGTCATAACTGTATTGTCCATCTGCATGGGTGTCATGAAGTTCACCACTTCTGTCTTAAGAAGCATGAAGTTGGCTTTGGAGAAAATATTTACCATGGTTTCCTTAATGAGGGGTGGGGCAAAATGTGGATATCTAGGGTAATTAGCTTATGGTCGGATCGGACCAATGAGGCATTGACTTCAGGTGTGGAACACTGGTCACTCAGGACAAACCAAACCCCGTAACCAACACAAATAACCACAAAGTGAGCTAAATGCTACTCATTGCCAGAAGTCTCAGCCTCCAAATGCACACACTTAAGGCACTTCTCAGTATGGAGAATATTGATATCTGTGCAGTAACAGAAACCTAGTTCAAGGCTCCAGAGAGCACACCAGCACTACCAGGATACTACTCATTCCATACCTGCCAGCATCAGAACCTGGATCATAGCACATAGGGCGGGGATGTATCCATATTCATCAAGGATACCTACACCTCTCTCTGCATCCTCTCTGCAGGATATGTACCCATAGAATGTTGCACAGCAACGTTCTTCCCACTCCACAGGGGTGGGGCCACAACAGACCCTTGGCATTCCCGCTCTATGAGCCTGACGAGTCTGATCAGCAAGGCAATGGAGCCAATCATAATGGAAGTCAACAATAAAGACATTGGAAACCTTCAAACAGTTGAGCACACTCAGTTTGGCTTTGTCAAATGCAGATCATGCCTCCTGAACTGGGTGGATTTCTTTGAGACAGTCACTCAGGATACAGATGATTGAGAGGAGCTCCACACAGCCTACCTATACCTCACTAAGGCCTTTGACACCATTCCCCAGTCAGGTATCATAGATGACCTCACCAACCTGGGCATAAATCCATACATCACAAGATGGATTGCAAACTAGCTCACAGATAGATCTCACAAATCAAGAGTTGCTGGCTACATGTCAGACTCTAAACCAGTAACAACTGGTGTCCCCCAGGGTTCAGTCCTGTGGATCCTCCTGTTTGGTATATACTTCTCAGAAGTACATGCCAACACAGGAGGGTTGTGGTTGACTAAGTTTGCTGGGAACTGTAAAGTGTTTGCCATAATAGATTCCCAGGATGACACAGATATTTTCCAGAAGGCACTCTGTGAGACAGATGTGTGGTGTCAGAATCATGGCCTCAAGCTCAATGCGAAAGAATGCATAGTAATCCCCTTTGGGGAAAACAAAGTGCCCACAAACTACCACATAGGTGTTACCTGCTAAAAACTGATGAGATAATAAGGGATCTGGGGACAGAAGTAGATAGTCATCTTTCCTTTGACAACCATGTTGCCAAAGTGGTTAGGAAATCCTATGTGGCCCACCCAATCAACAAAGGGTTTGCACCAGGATCAAAAGAGGTAGTGGTGGCCCTCTACTCTTAAGTCATCAGACCCATCATTGAGTACAATACATAATTTTGGATGTACTCGACTAGGCATATCCAGCAGCTGGAGAGACCACAGAGGTACCTCACCAAGAGGATTACTGGCCTCAAACAGTTGTGTTATGCAACACAACTGGAAAAACTAAATCTGTTCTCTGTTGCGTACCTCCTACTCAGAGGCAAACTCTGCCTAACATACAGAGCCATGTCCAACACATAACTGTTGAACATGCTCCATCTAAGGAAAACAAAATTGAGTCGCACTACACACCCCAGGGATATGAACCTCATCATAACAATGAATACAACATGCTGGTGGGATAGAGTACCATCCCAGTGACTTGCCTTACTTTGGAACAGAGTCCCAATGTACATCAGACAGAGCCCCTCGCTGACACTCTTCAATAGGAACCTTGATGAGTGGATGGGAAACAGATAATTCATGCCAGGGATCACATCAGCAGCCCCACTAGAAAGAGGCTTAGGGTACTAACTATTAGAACTAGGGCTTAGGAGACTAATCAATGGGGTGGTGAAAGCTGCACAACTTGCCTAGGCTAATATATGCCTCCGTGAAGATAGTCTACTACATACCTATGAACCTATATGACAGGTACATGTCTACAGATAGTAGATGTGTACTTCATTGTACAGTCATGTTGTACAGCAGGCACATGCACCACATACACTGTAATGCTTACAGATACTGGTGGCTATTATGTACAGTGGTTAAGATGTGCACCTTATGTCTTTTGTGTCATTGGGATGTGTGCTGGGTGGGACAGTCCTGGATGGCTCCCTGTCATGGTCCCCCTCTTACACACATCTCTGCCCATCCATCTTTGGCTTATTATAATGTGTTCCCCCTACATATATAGGTACATAGATAGGTAATAGGCTATCTGTCTGAAGGCATATATTAGTATGGCCAGAGTGTGCAGCTATCACCACACCTGGGGTTAGTTCCTTATGCCTCTGTGTAGTAGAGCTGATGAAGTGATCCATGTTGTGCCAGTTCAATTTCACATACACTCATCAAGGCTCCTCTGGAAGAGTGTCAGTGAGGGACTCAGCTTAATGTAGGTTGGGAGCCTGTTCCAAAGCAAGGGAAGTCTGTGAGTTAGTAATGTATCCCTCCAACATGTTCTATTTATTGTTGTGATGATTATATCCCTAGAACATGTGGCACAGTGAGCTTGGGTTTACTTCAGATAGAGCATGTACATCAGTTCTGTATTGGACATGGACCTGTATGTTGGGCAGAGATCGCCTGAGTAGACGGTATGCAACAGAGTACATATTGAGTTACTTCAGTCTTGTTGCATAGGGCAAATGTTTGAGGTCAGTAATCCTCTTGTTGAGGTACTTCAGTGGTCTTTCCAGCTGCTGAAGGTGCCTAGTCAGATTCATCGCAAGTGTGTTGTGGTACTCTCTGATGGGACTGATGACTGATGAGTAGAGGGAACCTCCTTTGACCTACATGCAAAGACTTTGGCAATTTTGTCAGAACACATAGCATGATTGTCTAACCACTTTGTGAATGTGTTTCTGAAAGTAGAGATGACTATCCACATGTATCCAAATATCCCTTATTATTACCTCCATATTTAGGGTGTTGGCACCTATGTGATATTTATATGACTGTAGCTCAAGGCCATAATATTGACACCACATATGTCTGACTGAGACCCTTTTTAAGGATGTCTGTTGTCCCAAATATCGATTATGACAACCTTTTTGCAATCATCCACAAACTTTGCTAACCATAGCCCTTGTGTGTTTGACTGTACTTCTGAAAAGTATACACCAGACAGGAGGGGTCCCAGGACTGAGCCATGAGGGACAGCAGTTGTTACCAGCTTACAGTCCAACAGGGAGACCACAATGCTTACCTTGTGGGATCTATCTGTGCCCCAGTTGGCAATCCATCAGATGACATACATGTTTATGCACAGGTTGTTGATTTTGTGGATACAACATGTGTGTGGGATGTTGGAAAAGGGCTTTTCAAGGTCTATGTAGGCCGTGTGGAGCTCATTTCATTGATGTATGTCCTGGGTAACTGCCTTGAAAACTGTCTAGCAGGTTTAGGGACCATGATCTGCCCCTGACCAAATCAAATTGGGTAGGGTTGGGTGTTTGTAGGCTCCCAATAGCTTTGTTTATGGGTTCCATAATGATGGACTCCATGGCCTTGCAGATCAGGCTTATTAGGCTTATAAGACAATAGTTCCCATGGTCTGTTGTGCACCAACACTTGTGGAGTGTGCCAAATGTTGATGTAACTCATTCAACAGTTTCATATCCTGTACAGATGGTAAGTCTCAACAGACTGTTCAGGTGCAGGGTTTGTTTGTTTTGGAGTTCACATATGACACAGCCAGGGACACCATGTCATCCCATAGACACCATATTTTTAGGTTTGGATAGAGCTGTTTAACCATTGTATATGTGATTTCTGGGTTTTCACAATCTCCAGGTATGGTAATGGGCCCTTTTGTCAGTGAGAGGGGGGTAAATATGTATGAACCTGTCTGACAAGATGTTGGCAATGTCAGTCATGTACATGTATTCATTTACACTTTGCACTAACTCAGAACATATATGAATTTACACTGATATTTATGACATAGCTAAAGAAAGCTTCATGGTTCTCTATGGAATCTTTGGCAATATTTGTGGCAGAGCTTGGCTTGGAAAATGTTAGGAGTGCTCATTGTTTTTTGATGATACTGATCGGAGATTTATTGATCTTCTTTGGATTTTAACTTTCTTTGAACAACTTAAGTACTTGTATTACATAGTTTGATTATGGCAGGGGTCCAATATATTATATGGGTCTGTTTTCATATCACTGTGTGCACAAGGCAGGATTGGTGAATAGTGACATGTGTCTGGAGTAAGAACTGCAACTGCCAGATATGTGTGGCCCACTGATGTACTCAGACATGGTCTAAGTGTGTGAGCATGCCCAGTATGACCTTTCAGTATGTTGTTGACTGACATTTGCTTCATTTGTTTAAGTGTGTGAGCATGCCTAGTATGACCTTTCAGTATGTTGTTGACTGAAATTTGCAAAATTTAAGTGTGTGAGCATGCCCACTATGGGCATATATACTATATGTGTGTGAAAAATAAAGTTGATTTTTACTTCAGGGCTCACCTTTGTGTTGTACATTGACAGAAAGCATGCTGTGCCTGCAGGGCTTCCATGAGTCAATTTGCATAGACTTATCAACATTTCTACATACAGGGGGGACAGCTATTATTTGTACATTTCTACCCGGGGGGCACACCTGATTGTTACTGTGGGTGCACATAGGATGATGGGTACACCTGACACTTATACACGTTTGCTAGGCCTGCACTGCTATGTCAGGTACTCTATGTCAGTCTGTACTGTTGCCTATCGTACTGGCTTGAGGCATACCACTGTAGTACAGACCTTAGCTTCCAATTACACGCATATCAGTTTGTGACTTCATAGCCTACCCAACCCACATCACACTGCCTGGCCTGCTGTTATCTGTCTGCATAGGCCTGGGGGTGGTTACCCATATGCCTCTTCAGAGGGCATGATACAGCATTTGTTTGCATTTGTCTACAACTGTCCTGCTGGCTGTGACTGTTAGATATGTGACCCCCCCCAACTGGTATGTGTGAGTGACTTAAGTTGTGTCTGTGCCAGTAAAATGCTATCATGGCTTAGTGGTTCAGTACTGTGACTATAGTGCACCGTATCCTGAGTTCGAGCCCTGTCACTGCTATTTATTTTCCTGCTGGGCAGGCCTGACTGGTTAAGGAACAGTAAAGCAGGTGTGAGCGTATTTATCCGACTTTGCTCGGCTTTGCCCGACTTTGCCCAACGTTGCCCAACTTTGCCTAACATCGCCCAGCGATGCCCAACTTTGCCTAATGTTGCCCAACATTGCCTGACTTTGCGCTGTTTAGCGCAGTGCGCAGCTATGCGCAATTGTATTTAAATATGCTCAATACTGGTAAAATATGCTCAGCAGTGCTTTATATTGCTTAAAATAGGATACTCATGCCTCAGGTGGTGCTGCAGGGCTGCCTATGTCGGATGCACATAGTACACTACCTAAACATGTTTGAAAACAGGTAGTGTCAAGTTAGGCATCCCTTTTACTGTATGTGTGAGTCAGAGAGAGGTGTCATTTCCAGAGTTCCTACTGAGTCAGTGTATATGCTATGCGTTGCCTCTTTGCCAAGACCAGGGCATACTGGGCATGCCTCTTTCTGCCTACTGGGGCAGGCTCAGGTTGTTCCTCCTCTGAGTTATGCTGTGCCTGTGCAGGCCTTGGCAATGGTGGGGGGCTGATTGGCCCTGCCCCATGCTGTTCCTGCTGCAGCTTTTTCCGCAGGATCATATTGTGTAGCATGGCACATACCATAACAATTTGAGTATATGTAGTTGCTGAGTACTGCAAGGCTCCACCAGATGTGTCCATGCACTGGAACCGTGAATTGAGCATCCCAAACACACTCTCAATTATGATTCTTGTTTGTGCGTGTGCCTCATTATGGAGTTCTTGTTCAGGTGTGTGTGTGGTATTTCTGATGGGTGTCATCAGCCATGGCTCCAGTGCGTATCCAACATCCCCTACTAGGTGACCATAGGGAATTTCCCCATTGGCATATAACTGGTACAGCTGGGTCAGATGCCAAATGTGGGAATTGTGATAGCTTCCAGGGCATCCAGCACACACATTCATTATTATGCCCTGGGCACCACACACAAACTGGTAGTAAATTGGAGGGAAAGCCCTTGCGGTTGATGTAGACCCTGCCCCACTCACTGGGTGGTGCTTTGATGCATATGTGCGTGCAGTCTATTGCACCCACTACCTCAAGGTATTGTGCTATTTGGTGGAAAAGACGCATATTGCTGGCCAATGCCTCACGGGTATTGTGGAAATATATGTGGTCACCGACATGTGCTGACATGGCATCCAGAAACTGGTGGAGTACCCTGGATGCTGATGCCTGTGAAATCCCCATCATATCACCAGTTGGTCTTTGGAAGGTACCTGTAGCTAGAATTCATAGGCCAACACATACCTTGGTATCCACTGGGATGGGTTCCCCTCTGTTGGTTCTGTGTGTGAGGCGTGGCCGGCACAGCTCAACAATTTACTGTAGGAGGTCTCTGTCCACCCTATAGCACTCCACTATCTCCAGCTCATGTAGCCCCTGGTAGGTTATCCTGGGTCTGTACACTCTTCTCTGTCTCCTCGCTGTGGGTTGCTCAGCAGCATTCACAACATCACCACCCTCAGCACCTTGCACATGTTGGTTTATCATAGCAAGAGCAGCCCCTAACATTTTGTCTGACATAAGCTTTTTAAGCTTTCCATCTTTGTATACTGCGGTGTTGAAGAGTTCTTGAAAAAAAACAGGGGAGAATGGGGTTTGCAGAGGTTAAAGTGCTGGGCTGGGCTCGGCTAGTCTCCTGCCTGTGTAATTGGCTGATTCTGATATATTTCACCTGGCAGCTCTGCTAGTTTTCCTTGGTTAACTTCCTACTACTTCTTTTCCTTCCTTTTGCCTTTCTGTTTCCGCCCGGGGGGGGGGGGCAGCGCCACGCAAACAAGTGCAAACGCGCACAAATGCGAGCACACAAGCGCACACGAGTGCACACGCTGTGTGCATGTTTGCAAGGAGTTTCCTATCTTTTAACAGTGTGCACCTTGAGTTTGAGGTTTTCAATAGGACAACTGTAGGCACGCCTCTTTGCAATCCTGAGCAACTCAGGGCAAACATGAGTCACTGTGCTCCAATTAGCTTACAGCCTGTCTGACACACCCCCTCATGATGTCACCTATATTCTAGTCTTCTACTCACCTACTCCTAATCTTATACTCTTGGGACATGCCTCACATGATGGGGAAAATTGGGATTCACTAACCTTATCCTCATTTGCATAGGATTGGCTAGTAAAGCATGGTTACATCTCTTCACCCCTTAGCAACCACTAGTCAGTAACCATGTTGTCTTCAGCCTACCATTCACCTGCATGGCAGAAAAGCTTTTTAGTGAAAATGCCTATTTTTGGCTTTTTTTTAATTATTTTCTTGTTTTTATAAGTGCCGCACGTTTGCACAGTGCTGCACTATGCTTAAACATCGGAGATCGGGGAAAAAAAAGTTACATTTTTATATTTTTAAACATTTTAAAATGCCAATGGCCTTATAGTTGGCCATTGGCATGCTTCCTCAACTGTATGCATCCTTTATTTGGAGCTGTCATAGCTCCATTTAGCCATTTGCAGAAATGTACTCCGTTACCAACGGAGTACATTTCTGCAGGTAACACTAATCTTCCACGGACAGGTTAGTGTTTCCTGGATTGCAAATTTACCTCATTTGCATGGCTTTCACCAGCAAATGAGGTAATTTGCATGCCATTGACGCTGTCCGTGCAAGAGTAACTTTAGCAGCTCTCGTTCATGCCCTGACGGCTGTTCCTGGATCGCACGGCAGACATTTTACCGGCTTGAGCTCCTACACTATTCTTGCACTCCGTGCAAGCTTTTGTGAATCTAGGGGAACATCATTCTATATGGTTTTACAAATGTGTTTTTAAACACCTTCCTTTGACACACACTCCTATGCTTTAATTTATTCAAATAGATAAAATCTTTTTAAGAAAGGGGAATATGAGCTTTCTTAATCTGAAACTTAACTGTTGTGCTAGCCTTTAGCCACAAAATGGAGTATTAACACAATGAATAATAGGTCCAATGACGAAGTATGATTTTAGGTTACTAACAAGTATTATTTTATGAGGAAAGAGATTATTTATTTATAATTATTAACAATTCAAGGCTTTTAATCTGCTTAAGTGATTTTTATAAATATATTTATTTGTATTTAAATAAACGAAGTTTCTATATTTATTCATTTTATTAAGTTTTAAAGAACTGTTTTACAACTTTTATTCATTTTGCTTAATTGACTGTTAAATGTGTTAATTTAGGATGATATATAAGTGCATTTTATGTTTTCATACCGCATCTGATGAAGTTAGTTATGAACGAAAACGTATTGTATTTGTGAAGCATTAATGTGCTTTGTGGAATGTTTGCTTTGGTTGAATAAATATCCTTTACTGTCACTTGGCTGGTGTTCTTCATGTCCCTTGGCACTTATTGCAGTTTTTCAGTGTTTCTGTGCCTTGTTGGAACTCTTGTTTGGATTTACTTTCATTCTTTTATTTTGACTAATGGAACTTCGTCAGAAAATAAGAAGGATGAACACAGGATGTACTATAATGTCTTTGAAAAATCCACAGACTTTGTTTAATAATAATCTGTTTACTAAAAAGTACCACATTGTTATTAATTTTATTTAAAGTGCATATGGTTTAAATTATTACAACATTTAGTATGTAGGGCAGTTCCCGCTTGAATATACCACTGATAAGGATGTGATAAAGGATCTGAATTTGTTAACATGTATACCAGCACACTTTGGTTTACAACAAAATGAACCACTCCAATACTTGATAACAGGTATATTAGTCAGAAAGTTTGGGATGAAACTATCATTCTTTTTATGCTTTGTCTTGTTTTGATTGCTTGTCTGTGTGCTTAATAAAGGATTTTTGACGGAGACAGACTGTCTACCCTGCTTGGATTACTTCTGAATACCTAACAGAGTTAATAATAGCGTTAATAGAGTTAAAATTCTGTATAATATTAATAATATTTCAAATAAGTTTTTATTTTTGATTTAGGATGTTTGTAAGTTCACTATTTCTACTAGCATTTTCTGATTTTTTTCTGCTTTTTAATATATAGTGATTAACTAGACATACAGGAATTGAAAAATTTCACAGAGAGAAGTTTCTTAAACTGTTTCGTTTTGGACATACTATATTTGTATAGTCGGTTGTTGGAGACTTTGGGGATACCACAGAGTTTACTTGTTTCTTTTAAAAGAGAATTTATAATCATGCTTAGATATGTTACCAATATATGTAACACCAGTACATTGTGGGTGTTGTGAGGAGCACTTTTGGCTATCAATAATAATTTCATGAACTTTAATCATACTTTGACTTAGGGATGGGGTCAATTCCTGTCATGGTATTAGAAACCCAAAAAACTTGGAGAAATTAAAAAAGGCACACCGATGTCCTCTTCACCAGACTGAGTAAGGGAGAGTGTCACAATTAGCTACCTTTCCAGGGCTAGTATCCATCAATTAACACAGGCATCTAGGTCACTGAACCACAGGTACCAGTCTGACTCTATCATAGTCCATTTGGGTGTTAATGAACTGAATCATACCTCCCATCATTATATAAAGTGAAACATGACTGAGATCACTGATTATGTGTCTCAGGAGGTATGAACCTAACACTGAGCAGCATTCTACCTTGCAAAGGATAATGCCACATTACCAAAAGAAAATGATTGATTTTAACAATTGACTTAGAGTCTGGTGTCAATCCAAGGGAATACAATATTTAACGGACGGGAAGGATATGGTTGACAGACCATGTTACTTTGCCAGAATTGGTCTGCACTTATGTCCTCTAGGATTTTGGATATTGGCAAAGACCTTTTCCACTCCCACAGTGCCTTTTTCAGGCAGTGCCAAAGTGATATACCTCCCAACTTAACTGAACCTACTAAGGAAACTCTGAAGGTGGCACTGCTCATTGCTAAGTCTTAACAAGACTGCAAGTCTTCTTCTCCCTGAAGAGTGCAGATATCTGTGTAGTAATGGAGGCATGGTTTAAAGTCATGCAGAGTACCCCAAAAGTGCAAGGTTATAATGCATTGTATACCTTTAGACCAGCTACTGCACAGCAGGGAACTAAAGGTGGAGGAGTATCAGTCTATATTAAAACAACCTCACAGCCAGACTAGTTAAAGTGCATGATGCACTGGAACTCATATATGTGCATCTTACCACTAACAGAGTCTCATACCACATCCTTACAACCTATATGTCCCCCTCCATGTCCCAGGCAACCCATACTACCTATCTCAATGTATTAGAGTCCCTTACTATTCAACCCAATATGAACTTCATGGTGGATCTCAACTACCCCTCTATAGATTGGGAATCCTACACCAATTCTAATGCATAAGCCCAGCCATTCCTAATCTTTGTTGATACCAACATCCTGGAACAGTTGGTCCATTCTCCTATTAGGGGTACAAACATCCTTGGCCTTGTATTCATGAACATGGAGGGGCAATGTTCCTCATCCAGTGTAATGTCCTCACTCATCAGATTTGACCATAAGGCAGTATTGCTTGAAATAAGTGAAACCAAAAACCTTTAGGTACTATTCTAAGGCTAACTTCTCTCTACTAAGTGACACCTTGGCTAAATTCCAAGCACCCACAAACCCAGTAAATAGCAACCTTTTACCTGACAAGTTCAGCTCAAGTTTCTCCCCCACCCCATATTACCCACTGACAGTCCAAAGGAAATACCACATACCACCATCCTCCCAACAATTACTAGGGAAAAAGTCATCAATGCACTTTTCAAGTCCAGAAATACTGCATCAATGGGCCCCAATAACATCCCAAGATGCTTATTAAAACATAATCTCTCTGGACTGCTTGAATCAGTTTTCAACCAGAGCCTATAGTCAAATTTTATACCCAAGGAATGGAAGATAACTACAGTCATTCCCTGCACAAAGGAGGTCCAAACACCAGTCTGAGTAAATACAGGCTATAAGTCTGACCAGACTCATAGGTAAGGCATGGCAAGAATCATCATGGGCATGATACATGAGTACATAGGAAACCTGCAAATGCTGGACCCATCACAGTTTGGCTTTGTTAAAAGAAGGTCATGCCTATTAAATCTGGTGAACGTCTTTGATCAGGTCACCAAAGCAATGGATGAGGGAAAAACTGTGAACACAGCATACCTTATCCTGGCCAAGGTTTTTGATACAAAACCCCACTCAGACATTATAGACAAGCTCACTACATTAGGAATAAATCATTTTATCACTCCCTGGATAGCCAACTGGCTCACTGATAAGACCTAGGCAGTCAAAACAGGTGAGGTCACCTACACCAAGAAGCAAGTCACTAGCAGAGTCCCCCAGGGCTCGTACTGGACCCGCTCCTTTTTGGCATCTATTTCTTTGAAGTGGAAGCAAATGTTGTAGGTTTATGGCTAACTAAGCTTGCAGATGATTGTGAGCTGTGGGATATCATCAATTTCCCTGCAGACAATAGCATTCTTCTAGAAGGTTTATCTCTGACTAACAAATATTGCCAAAGTCATGGTCTTAAACTCATAGGTTCATAGGTTCATAGGTAGGTACTAGGCTATTGGCCCAAGGGCCTATGTAAGCCTAGCCAACAAGGTTCCCTGGCTTACGCCACCCAATAAAGTTATTTTCCTGTGCTATGGTCGAGCAGAGACACAGAAGTGATCCCCGGGGTGTATTTCCTATTTCCCATCTAATCATCAAGATTTTTCTTGAAGAGTACTAATGAAGAACTTTGCTTGACATAGATGGGTAGCCTGTTCCAGAGTATGGGAAGTCACTGGGACAGGAATCTATCCCTCCAGCATGTCCTGTTTATTGGTGACAAGGTTTAGGTCCCTAGAGTGTGTAGCTCAGAGAGATTGGATTTCTTTAGGTGTAGCATGTCCAACAGCTCTGGGTTTTACATAGCTTTATATGTTAGGCAGAGATCACCCCAGAGTAGGCGATATGCCATGGATTAAAGTTGGAGTTTTTTGAGGCGTCCAGTAGGGCATTTGTTTGAGGTCAGTAATCATCTTTGTGAGGTACTTCTGCAGCCTTTCCAGCTGCTGCAGATGTCTTGTGAGGTGCATTCCAAAAGGGGCGTTGTACTCTATAATGGGTCTAATGAGTGTCGAGTAGAGGGGAACAATGACCTCTTTTTTCCTGGATGAGAACCCTTTTATGATGAGGTGTGCCACATAGAAGGACTTCCTAACTACTGTGGCGATGTGACTATCAAAGGAGAGACTACTGTCCACCTGGGTCCCAAGGTCTCTTATCACACATTCAGTGTTAAGTAGATTGCTACCTATGTGGTAGTTCATGGGTACAGAGTTTTTACCAAAGGGGATGACACTGCACTTTTTGGCATTGAGCTTGAGGCCATGGCTCTGACATCAGGCATGTGCGTCAGCTAGGCCCTTCTGTAGGATGTACACATCATTTGGGGACTTGACTATGGCTCCTAGTTTGCAGTCATCTGCGAACTTCATTTGCCAGAGGCCTTCTGTGTTAGCCTGTACTTCAGAGAAGTAGATACAAAACAGGAGAGGTCCCAGGATGGAACCCTGTGGTACTCCACCTGTCACTGCTTTGAGGTCAGATTTGGAGTCTGCAACTTTTACAGTGTGGGTTCTGTCAGTGAGCCATTTGGCAACCCATCTTGTGATGTAGGGATTTATACCTAGTTTAGTGAGTTTAGCTATAATTCCAGAATGGGGGATGGTGTCGAAAGCCTTGGCAAGGTCAAGATAGGCTGTGTGAACCACCTTACCCTCATCTACAGCTTTGGTGACTGCCTCAAAGAAGTCGATCAGGTTCAGGAGGCATGATCTGCCTTTCACAAACCCGAACTGGGTGGGATCCAGAGTTTGGAGATTACCAATGTCTTTGTTTATGAGTTCCATGATGATACATTCCATGGCCTTGCAGACCAGGCTCATCAGGCTAATAGGCCGATAGTTCCCGAGTTCAGTGGTGGCTCCCCCTTTGTGGAGTGGGATAACTGTTGCTGTGCACCATTCAGTGGGCACAAAGCCTGATGTGAGGCTATTATTGGACATGGTGCTTAAGTGGAGAGCCAGTTAGTTCTGAAGTTTGTGTAAAACGCAGCCTGGGATGTTGTCTGGTCCCATGGATGCTGTGTTTGGCTTTAGAGAGTGCAGCTTTTACCTGTGTAGTTGTGATTACAGGGGCTCTGCATTTTTCCTGTATAGATATGGACCCTTTAGGGGGTGAGGGGGGTAAAGTAAGCACTGAACCTGTATGCAAGGATGTTGGCAATATCAGTTGTTTCTGTAATTTTTGTGCCATTGTGCTGTAACTCAGAGGAGATCTGGGTATTGCCATTGAGATTCTTGACATAGCTATTGAATGCTTTGTGGTTTTCCTTAGAATTAGTGGTGATTTTGTTTTCGTAGCTAACTTTGGAGGATCTTATAAGGGATCTCAGCTTCTTACTGAGGCTGACCAGGGAGCTCCTCCACTCATAGAATTTTACTCTCTTTTGCAACAGTTTCTTCCTTCTGTTGTACAGTTTGTTTATGGCAGGGGACCACCAGATTGGCTTCCTTTTTTTGGAGTATAGCGTCCTGGTTCTGTTTGGGATAGCATGATCCATGCACTTGTGTAAGTGCTTATAGAGTGCATTTGTGTAGGATTCAGCAGTTGTAACTGTATTGTCCATCTGCATGGGTGTCATGAAGTTCACCACTTCTGTCTTAAGAAGCATGAAGTTGGCTTTGGAGAATTTTTTTACCGTGGTTTCCTTAATGGGGGGTGGGGGTGGGATGTGGATATCAAGGGTGATTAGCTTATGGTCGGATCGGACCAACGAAGAGTTGACTTCAGGTGTGGAACACCGGTCAGTCATGTTGGTAATTACTAGGTCTAGGATATTGTTGCCCCTGATGGGGGTGTGGATAAGTTGATCCAGGGCATTGGAGTTTATGAATTCCAGAAACCGTTAAGGAGTTGGTACTCGAGTAGCTTTCCCAGCTAATGGTAGGGTAGTTGAAGTTGCCCATTATTAGGGTGTTTGGTTGAACCCTAATATTTTCCAGTACATCAAGAAAAGAGGAGTGGGAATCCTGGGGCATGGTGGGGGATCTGTAGCAAGCTACAATTTGGATTTCAGTTTTGCCTAGAGTTAGTTGCATTTGGATAACCTTGGATGCATTATGCTGAGCAACTAGCCTGGAGATGTGGATATCCTTAATGAATATGGACACACCTCTGCTTTTTGTGTTTCGGTCCAGGTTACATGGCCAAAAAGTGTGGTATGAGTTATCTGCTAGTGCATGGGTGCTCTCTGGAGCCTTGAACCAGGTCTCAGTTACTGCACAGATATTGATGTTCTCCATTTTAAGGAGTGCCTCGAGTGAGTGCATTTTGAGATTTAGACTTCTAGCATTGAGACAAAATGTATAATTGCACCTTTTGGGAACTCAACCATCCTGGCTAATTACCATGGTGATAATGCACCCCTAAGGGTCTATCCTGAGATCAGGAATCTGTACACACACATAGACAGTAGCCTTATCCTTGACTACCACATGGCCACAGTGGTGAGTAAATCCTTTTATGATGTGCAACTTATAAGTAAGGGCATGGCATCTAAGTCCAAAAATGCTATTATCCCATTGTACTCTGCCTTTATAAGACCAGTTGTAGAGTACAATGGTCCGTTCAGTATATACCTGACCAGGCATACGCAGCAACTAGAGTGAACTCAGAGGTTCCTTACAAAAAGAATATAAAGCATAACAAACCTCCCTTATGCAGAGCACCTTAAAGTTCATTTCTTCTACTCAGTCTCCTACAGATTGCTGATGGATTATCTCTGCCTGGTTTACAAGTCATCCACATACCCCACACTTATGAATTTCCTCCATATTTCTAAATTAAAGAGTACCTGAAATACAAGGTCTAGGAACCTGAATTTTGTCTGTGACTTAAACAGATCATACTGAAGAGACAGATATATTTCTCAGAGACTGGCTGTCCTTTGGAACAGGATTCCCATCCACATGAATTTGAGTTAATCTATTACCCAATTTAAAAGCAACCTAGATCAGTGGAAGGGCATAGGAAATGTATACTGGGCTTGTCCCTTATGGACAGATGCAGCTTATAAATGTCTGGCCCTCAATGGATTATTTGGTTACAGGACATCATTATTCTTTTTGGGAAAACTTGACTAGGCTTAGAAAGGTCTCCCAGGTCACTAGCCTAGTAACAATCTATGAATCTGTGAAAGTAGCTGACTCCAAGTCAGACTGCCAACCTGTCACAAGTGGAACCCCACAGGGATCAGTACTGGGTCCTCTCCTGTTTGGTATCTACTTCTCAGAGGTCCAGGCCAACACGAAGGGACACTGGGTGACAAAGTTCACAGATGACTGCAAGATGGTAGCCATTATTAACTCCCCAAGTGATGTTGACATTCTACTAAAAGACCTCACTGAGACCAATAACTGGTGTCTGAACCATGGTCTTAAAATGCCAAAAAATGTGTCGTCATCCCCTTTGGGAAAAACTCAGTTCCTATGAATTACTACATTGATGGTAGTCCACTGAACACAGAAGGCGTTATAAGAGACCTGGGAACACAGGTTGAGAGCAACCTTTCTTTCGATCACCACATTGCCACTGTGTTCAGAAAGTCCTTCTATGTGGCATATCTCATTACTAAGGGCTTTGCATCCAGGAAGAAAGATTAGGCCAATCATTGAGTACAATGCCCCATTTGGCATGTACCTCACTAGACACCTGCAACAACTAGAGACATCACAAAAGTACCTCACAAAGAGGATCCTAGGCCTTAAAAACTTGTCCTATATGGACAGACTCAAAAATCTCCAACTATTCTCTGTCTCATACTGCCTACGTAGTGGCAATCTCTGCTTGACTTACAAAGCCATGTCGGACCTAGCTCTGTTAGAAATGCTACATCTAAAGAAATCCCAGTTCCTCCTCACCACATGATCCAGACACCTCATCCTCATTACCACAATCAACAGAACATGCTGGAGGGACAGGTTCATAACCCAGAGACTGCCAATGCTATGGAATAGACTTCTCATACATGTCAAACAAAGCACCTAACTGGCCCTCTTCAAGAGAAATCTTGATGAGTGGATGGAAAATAGAAAATTCACCCTGGGGATCACTCCAGTGGCTCTACTTGACAGAGGCACTGGGAACTAAGGTCAGGTGACACAATGCCAGGGTAATCCTATGGGATAGGCTTATAAAGGCTCCAGGGCCATTAGCCTAGTACACACCTATGAATCAATTAGAAATACTCAGTCTAGGGATCTAATCCTCTACTGCAATATTAACAGAATGGCTTGGAGGGACAGGTATATCTTTCATAGGATGCCGCTGCTCTGGAGCAGACTTCATATTTACATTTAATAAAGTTTATCCCTCTCCATATTCAAGTGCAACTTAGATCTATGGATGGGAAGCAGAAAATGTATCACAGAACCCATGTACTGCTAATGGACAGAATGCTTTAGCCCATGCATGGGTCCTCTTAAATTATCTATGATATGATCTCAGTTATTCTCGTTAGGAGTAATGTATAACTATCTACCATGGGATGAGTAAGGCTAATATATAACCAAATGGGATAGGTTATTTTGAGCACAAAAAAGCAAATTGGATAAGCTTAAAATGGCCAGTAAGGGCAGCTACTCTAGTACTTACCTATGGCCCTATGAACAAAACAATGAAGTCATAAAGAAGAACCCTAAAAATAAGGGAAAAAATAATCATTGTAGTGGCAGTGGGGTAAGCCCCTCCTCCATTACCACCATACTTCATACTCCCAATAATTCATATATACCAACTCTGAGATTGCACAACAGTAGGGAGTGGACATAATCCCAATTCACACTGTACCAAAATCTTGAACACATACCAACAGGTTAATAGCTAACTCTTGCCTCCTACATGCATCTTAAATCTTACATCCTGTTAAATAATAAATAATTGAAAACTCCAGGTATCGTATTGAGTCACATATATTCCACTGCTTTACTCCCACATTCAACTCTATGTTATCTACATATATTCTCAGCAACCTTCACTTACTTTTATAAATGCCCTTTCAGAGCATCCACAAATGAGTGCTCACTGGTTAATTTGTATGTGCTGTAATAGAAGTCCTCCTTTTAAAAATCCTATAAATATTTATGTGTTGTAATAGTAGAAATACCTTTACTAAAGCCTATGCTTTCTGTATTTCAGAATTATACCTTTGCATGCCTTGTCAGTGTCTTTTTAACTTTCTGTCTAATGTACAGTAATTATGTAAGGTGCACTGTATTCTGTAAATTAATAAATAATTAAGTCTGACCTGTTATGCCTTAAGTATATTAAATAACTATTCTACAATGACCCCCCCCCATTAATATTCCAAAATGTGCATGCTGATTGGTCAGCATGCATGTTGTAAATCAGAGTTATAGTAATGGAAAAAGGTACGGTCGCCCAGACTTTTTCCATTAGTATAACTCTTTTTTTTGTTTTTTTTTTTTTTTTTTTTACAGCAATGGAGAACGCAAGATCTCCATTGCTTGTTACAACCTGTCTCGCAATGTTAAACTAGTTTAACATGGCGAGACAGCTTTTAAAAAAGCAACAGAGCATCTCTGTTGCTTTTTTTAAAGTTGTCTTGCTATGTTAAACCCATTTAACATAGCGAGACACTTTAAAAAGCAATGGAGATCTTGCTTTCTCCATTGCTTTTTTCAAAACTGTCTTGCTATGTTAAACTCGTTTAACATAGCGAGACAGGCTGTAAAAAGCAACGGAGATCTTGCTTTCTCCATTGCTTTTGCCCACAGCTCTGATGTACTGTGTAAATATATGCATGCGCAGTACATCAGAACTGCCGCAGAATACCCAGACAGCTGCGGAAGGGCAGCAAGGAGGCATTATACAATGCCATTATTTAAGAAAAGCAATTATTTTTTTTCTTAAATAATGTCATTGTATAATAGCAATGACCCACTTCTGGGTGTGGGTAATGCTGGATTTACCCACGGTTGGCTTTGTTTGGCCACTCGGGCTTTGACCTCATGACCAAACCACACCAACCGTGGGTAAATCCAGCATTACCCACACCCAGGCATGGGTTATTGCTATATTACTACTTATTCTTTAAATAACTTATCTTAATAACCCAGCTACAAATAATTCTGTCACTTTACCCTTAAAACTAATGACTGAATAATGTGAAGTGTGATGTAACTGCATGTTGTAAACTGTCTAGTAATGCTGTTAGAACTGTATAACTGAGTAATAATGTTATACTCTGAAACCAGAAATGTACTATACTGAACACATTATATTCTGAACCTTGAGTGAATTGTACATTAAAGTGATACATATTTATATTGAACATCTAAAATAGCTGGGTATAAATGTTATATTCTGGAAACAAACTAAACTAATACTAAAGGAATACCTTTTCTGCCAGTGTTACCTAAACACAGATAAAAACATAAACTGAAATCTGGTAAATGTTATATTCTGGAGACTAAACTTAGTAAAGGAATACCTTTTTCTGTCAATATTATCTGAACACAGATAAAAGTATAAACTGAAAACTAATATTGTTATGCAATTGTCTGACAATATTAAAGCATTTGTATTTTTCTGTCAATATTATCTGAACACAGATAAAAGTATAAACTGAAAACTAATAATGTTATGCAATTGTCTGAGAATAATAAAGCATTTGTATGCATGCTCATCTGTTGTATATGCCTTTTAACTTTAAATATTTTAGATAATTGAAACACATTTAAACACTGAAGAAATGCACATTTACAGTATACACAACTTGAGTTGTGCACCATAACTCTTGCCAATTTTCAGTCTTTGATTATACACTTAGGCCTTCCAAACCTCCCCTTTTCCATTTCTTGTGCAAAGCTGGGTGGCCATTGAAATATTTTTTTGACTCTATCTGAACATGCATTCTGGAAAATGAACCTGAAAATTGTAGCCTTTTGTAGCAATATCTGTAAAAGCACAAAAAAGCAGTATAATTTCTTTAAAATAACATTTGCAGCTTTAACACGTATAAACTGATAGCATTGCTTGTTGCCCTGACTTTATTTGTATTTTTCTGCATGAAATAAGCATATGCTGCTAATAAACTCTTGTAAGACTGTAAGAAAACTAATAATGTTCAATAGTGGTCTAAACCAATGTTTCTAATAAATACATTCTTGCAAGTCTGTAACTGAACATATAATGTACTACAGTGAAATGAAAAGGCTGTAGTAACTTTATTATTAAATCAAACAGAAACCTCAGTGGCATTGTTTTTTCCTGTCATAAACTCAAATGAATCTAAAGTAGTAATCTGACACTGTATTCATATTTTAACATTTTTTTACATTTCTGCACCTCTATAAAATTAATCTTAACTGTTGAACTTTGTACATTTATTCGGTGACCCTCAGGTTGTAATTTACTCTTCAGTGTGCAAGTCTCTGCCCACTGTATTAATATGGCCATTCCTTTAGCTGATGTCATTTATTTTTTTTCAGTACTACTGAATACTGCAAGGATTTAACTGTTGAACCTTCTGTGTTTACTCTGTAACCCTCAGGTCATAATTCCAGTGTGCAAATCTCTGCCCACTGGCTTAACATAGCTGTTCCTTTTGTTGATGTCATTTCATTATTTTAGTACTACTGAATGCTGCAAGGATTTATCATTACTGTTTACAATGTTCTTGCATAAATAGAGCTGTTACTGCAGAAAACTGTCATGAATAATATTAAACTGATCTTTATCATGCTGTTTTATGGCATACAGTACTGTCTTTAATTTAGTTCACTGAGCTGGCCTGTAATCTGATAAATCAGTTACTTAAGTCCATGCCTCTGGTGTGCTTGGTAACATGCAATTTCTACATGAAATATATACAGTTTTGAACTGTTTACATATACACATTTATTTGTAGATGTGACCTGATCTGATTCTGGAACTTTACTTGTCTGTTCTTTATACAAGTGTAACATGAGAGTTGAACCTGTGGCTTTAATGGCACATAATATTTATGATGCAATCTTTTCTTGCATGGGATCTGAACTTTTGACCATGCCATCACTTTTAAAATGTAGCATTGACTTTAAATGTTACATTCTGAAAACTAGCAAAATATGTCAAGATATTATTTATGCATTGCAACACTTTACTACCATAATGTAAAGGTCTTAACATCTGCTAAACAAAATAATAACACAAAACTTGATTTGCCAGATCTGTAACTGTAAACCCTTTATTCTATGAATTAACTTGACTTTCATTTCTGATACACCCTGTACAACATGCTTCCAGAATGGTAAATGTGTACTGTTACTTTTTCTTCTTAATGGCCACTCCCAGTATATTCTTTTGAAAATGCAGTAACTGGACTCCCAGCACTTCAGATTTGGTGTCTGAACTGGAATTTATTTTATCGTTAACCCATAAATTTGCATGTTCCTGACATAGCCAATTGTTCAAATTCTGTACATTTGCACAATCTACTGCATACAGATTCTTGCAAGTGTCATCTGTGTGAACTACTGTACATTCTGTAGCATTTTTATTTTTTCCATAAAATCTTGTTACTGAAGTCTAAAACAACATGTAACTCTGGTGACATGTCCATACCTGGTACAGAGCTGTTACACTTAGAAATGTTAACTGCTTTAGTATTTGACCCTTTAAATAATGACAAAACTGTACTAGTGTCTTCTAGTAGAGGTCTATTTGTAACTGAAATTGATGTGCCTGTATTAATCAGTATGTTGTTGTTGTTGTTGTGTCTTTCGGCTTTTCCTGGTTAGGGGTTGCCACAGCAGAACTCCGATCCGCTAATGATTGGTAGTTGATTTTTACGTGCCGAGTTACCAGCCCTGATGCACAACCTTCAACGAAGGTATGCCCATTCATGCATGTCTCCACGCAGAAGACGCTCTAGCTGAGAATCGAACCGGATAGTGTCTTATTGTGAGGTGACAATGCTACTGCAGCACCACCACCGCGGGCTATTGTTCCATAATTTCCTTTCTGTAAACAATGAAATATTATCATTTCTTCTAACCTTAAATGATGACAGATATATAATCTGGTTGGATTGGACTGCCACACCATTTATAGATAAACTGAAAATCCTTTTCTATAGAACTAGCAACAATACTAACTTGAGCCATAGCATGTATTTTTTTCTTTATTTTACCCTGAAACACTAGCAATAACATTGAATTTAGCTAAGGTATGTATTTCTTTTGTAAGTTGCCCTGAAGTTTGTATATCATTTATGCTGGTGTTTACTTTATGAAACTGATCAAAATATCCACTCCGATCCCTCTTATCCTTGTCAGTGCAATACTTGCACTGGCTTCTAAAAACAAGAAACTAGAATTTATTACATTCTGAACATCTGTATTTGAAATAGTGTCCTGTCTGGAAATCTGAATGTTACATACACTAACTATGTTTATGTCTGTAGTTTCAATACTGTGACTTAATTCTGTATCTTGAATTACATGAAAACTAGAATTTATTACATGCTGAACATCTATATTTGAAATAACAACAACCTGAGACTATACAAATGTTTGCTTTGTGTCATGTATTGAAATCTGCATGTTACGTACACTGACTGTGCTTATGTCTGTATATGCAACACTGCAGCTTAACTCTATATCTTCAATTACATGTGCTGTAGCATTTACACTGACTTCTGAAGACTGTAAACAATAATTTGTGTTATTTAAGTCTGAAACCATACTGATAGACGCCAACTCATTCTGAGAATCCATTGCTGTCTGCTTCTGAGATTTAACCCTTTTGCATCTTGAAATATTTAACATTCCTGAATTAATAAAATTCAACTTTAGACTGCTTTACCCAATTTTTAACTTTAAACCACACATTTACTGGTGCCTTTACTGTAGAAGTACTGTTTGACATATTTTTACAATTCAGACAACTGCGGTGGTAGACAATCATGGTGGTGCAGTGGTTAGCATTGTCACCTCACAGCAAGAGGTTATCCCATTCAATTCTTGACTGGAGCGCCTTCTGTCTGGAGTATGCATGTCCTCCCCGTGGTCAAGTGACATATAAAGACATACAGGTAAGTGCATGTGTGAATGGGTGTGCCTTCTTTGAAGGTTGGGCGTCGGGCTGGCAACTCAGCACCATAAAAATCCACTGCCAATAATTAGTGGACAGGAGTTCCGCTGTGGTGACCCCTAACTGGGAAAAGCCAAAATACATTACTTACATTTACTGATGTATTTAAACTTTTGAGATTTACTGTCTGACTTAGCTAGGAAATGCATAACAAAAATGAATCTGCACATAACTTTATGATCTGAAGTTGCTTTACGAATGATTTCTGGTGCCTCACAACTTTTTAAAACTTTTTTTGTTTCTTGGTTGTGTGACGTCACACTGGAAACTTGAAAGTCTGTTGCCTGCTTTGGAAATGGTGAAGTACGTTGCTGTTAACTGGATAATGTCTTTTACTCTGGAATTTTGGAGAGTCTGAAATTCTTTCAGACTTTATGTTCTGAAGGAACACTGCTAAAGTTTTTTAGATTTTCTGAAGTACTGCTAATCTGTTAATGTTCTTTGAAGCTTTTCCTGAAATAGTGTTTCAAATGAACACCAGTGCTCTGTAGTCTTTTCTGTAGAATATAAGTAGTCTGACTGCTGATAAAATTGCTATTGGGTGTTGGGACTTACTTTAACTGTTGTCCCCCCTCTGAAGGTGGAGCACCATTGAAAGAATTGATATGACTGTAGGGTACTGCAATTAATTGGAAACAACTGGAAGAAACTGAAATGAGACTGGAAAATTACCCAGAACTGTGCTAGATCAGATGCTAGTCTCTTCTTTATGGGCCAAACCTTCTTCTACTTTTCAGAATAAAGTCTGCACATACTGTAGTTCAATTAAGAATGCTTTATTATGCACAGTGAAAGAAGATGGCAACAATATTCAAACACTGTTTGCAATAACAGTGCTGATGAACTGAAACAGTCCTCTGCATTCATATTCATATTCCTTTGATAAACTGAAATAGTCCTCTACATTCATATTCTTTATATTCCTTTCCTCCTGAATAGTGTAATTAATATTCTGGAATGCTGCATATTTGACCTGACTTCTGTACTCATACCCAAGTGTCTGTTCTGCCTTCTGAGAACTGCACTGGCATAACTTTTTGACTATCAGTCCAAAACAAACTAACTGTATCCAAAGTATTTCCTAATAATACCAAAACCCTGTAAAGTTCTACACTCCTCTATAGACTTGGTTCCCAAACCTTGTAGCATACAAACAAGATGTGTTTGTACTAAAATGCACAGCACACTTTGTTCTTATCAGTATTCATGACTGAAGATTACTTTCACTGATTGAAGGTGTATTTATGGAAGTTGTGCAAAAACTGTGAAGCCTGCTTTAATATAGCTGCATTTCTAGTCTCATGATAGAGAATACTGTATTTTTGTACATTCAAATGATACGTGATATAACAGGTTTTATAGACAAAATGAAATTCATAAAGCGCATAAAAGGTCAGCATATGTTGGGACAAAGGTTGCCCCCATTGCAGTGTCCTTAAACTGAATGTAGCATTTGTTTGCAAAATAAAACACATTTATTTCAAGAGCCATTGTCAAACTGATGACTGCATAAGTTATTAACTTTCAGCAAATACTTCATTTTGCCATTATGCTATCAGAGTGGAGTACACTAATATATATACTAACTACATCCCAAATTGTAGAGAAATGTTAAGCACTCAACTTGGATATCATTCATGAATAACATGAGTTCTGTAGTGTACTTAATGCATAATCAAACTAAGGGTAAAAAGGAGTTGAAGTTAAACTCTGAATGTTGCTAAATGGGTTCAATCAGGTAACATCTTTCCAAAAATATTGGCAATCCTCAAGCAAGGAAACAAGATTTATATACTTTTAGCAACAAAGAAATCCATTGAAAAATGTGTCCTGACATTATAAGTTTAATTTTTGCTTTCTCAGTAATAACCTCTTTTTGTGTGACATCTTGCAAAAAATGCCTCAATTCTTTCCTTAACCTCCTCAAAGGTTTCACATTTAAGTCCAGATATGTGTTACTATCACTTGATTTCTTAAATTGGTAATAGTCCATTCTAGACAATAAAATAATTCCACCCCACCACTATCAACTTGTGCAAAAATTACATTCTCATTAAGCCTCAGTTCATTCAGAGCTAAAGCTACTGAAGGTATATTTTTTTATTTTTTTCTATTTTTTTTTAATTATAAATAGATAAAAGATTTCATAACAGTATATATATGGACATTGTATTTATACATAAAAGGCACCAAATATTAACAAAGAAAACCAAACAAAAAACTTACAAAACAACTATTTTCAAGGTGCCTACATTATAAATATAGTAACAATTCACATATTTAACAACTTTATATATCACAACTGTTTTAATGTCCATTTGTTCAGTAATCTCTTGAGTTTCATCCATGAATTTAATTAAGAAGTTATTCTAGTATTCTAGTGGTTCTTACTTTAATTGATAAAATCTCCAGTTGACAAGTTTTAGTTGCAATGATATAAAACTCTTTCATTGTTGGAGTAGTATTGATTTCCCAGTTGTTTGTTATCACTTTTCTTGCTATTGTTAGAAGGGTCCAAAGAAGAGAATAATATACTTTCTTAACACATACAGGAATTGCTGTATTAAACAGAATTCATGATGTAGTTAAGTTAAATTATCATTAAACAGAGCCTGTAAGAAAGAATTAACAGTATTCCAGACAGGTTTAATTATATTACATTCACATATCATATGCTGCCAATTAGCCATAACATCTAACCCACATCTCCAACAACCAACTTTTTTTTAGATGTTAACTCTATTTTGTGAGGTGCAATAAAAACGTTTTGCATACATTTCCATAAAAATAGCTTCCACCTTAATAACCTTGTGGTTTGTGTCGAAGATGTAAGTATATTTTTTCTCAGTTTCACTTGGGTAATAATTGCTAATAGTTATAAAGTAGTCCCAATAATTAGCTTTATAAAGATCTGATTTAATTTTATAAATCCTGGATAAACATTCTTTCTCTGGAGAATTTTGATGAATTGATAGTTTCAAATATTCTATAAAATTTGGAATCTCCTTTTTATTGATGTTTGCATCAAAGATAGTCTCCTTTCTATAGCATATGTACAGTTTTGCATATCTATCCACATTTCAGTATTTAAATTGAATTTACTTAATATAAAATCTAGTGGAATAATTTTTTTTCTTTGGACATTAATTGAAACCAAATATTAATTGTTTTTCTGTAAGGTTATTCATTTAAAATGTATTAAAAGTAATAATATTAGTTTGTTTATATGCTGCAGAAAATAATAAGAATATCCAGGCCTTATATTCAGGTTCCCTATAAACAAGATTTTTGAAGTTGGAGACAATCATTGTAATATACGTTGAATATATTTTTATGTTTTGAAATCCTAGTATATAATCTTTTAATAACCATAGAAAAGTATTACTATTGATTCTGCTATAAGAATTATAGATTAGCTGGCTGTTTTCCATAGATACATATTCTTATATATCTTTTCATTTAGCAAAATAGTTTGTATTTGTCCATAAGACTATTGTTTGTATAATGGCTGAAGTAGAATATAATTCTAAAGATGGTAAACTTATTCCTCCATTAGACCAGCTACATGGATGATGTTTGAGACCTAACCTAGGTCTATTAGGATGCCAAAGAATTTTAAGTATTAGGGTGTTAAAATCTCTATTAAGTTGTTTAGGAATAGGGAGAGCTAAGATTGTATTATATAAAGTGTTTTAGGTAGTATTATAATTTTTATAATTAAAAATATCTCTTCTATTGTAAATAAAAACTTCTTCCGTTTATTGATGAGTGTTAATCTTTTCTAAAGTTTCACTATAATTTATATTAATTATATATTTAATGTTTTTAGTTATTATTCCCAAGTGTTTTATTTTGTCATCAATATCTAGATATTTAGAATATTTTTGGCATATTAATAACATTAGAATTAATATATAAAATTTTTGTTTATCTTCATTAAATTTAAGACCTGATATATACTGGAATTTTTAATGGATTTAAAAAGGGAATCAAGAGAATTTTTATCTGTTAATGTTAGGAAAATATCTGCAAATACAAGTATTTTTGAGTTTCTGAAGGTATGTTCTTGAATTCATCAAATATTGACTGTTTGGGGGTTGAAAGATTGTTTGTGAAATTCAAAAATCATTGGTTTGAATGTTATCTGTTGTATCTGGTCTATTATTATACCAAATTTTTAAATTTGATAAATTTAATATTCTTGAAATATCATTAACATCACTAACCAGCTGGGGTAAGGAGTCATAATAAAATGGAATAAAATTCACTCTTTTATTTAATAATGAATTAGTTGCAGGGTCAAAAAAGTAGAAGGCAAATTGATAACCAAATTATTTTCAGCTGTAGTTTACTCATCAGTAATTGGAGCAGGTTCTTTAAAGTGGAGTCTATGTTTAGATTGGAAGTGATTTCTACCCCTACATTTGTATTTGTGCCCCTTCCAAAGGTAGTTGCAGTTCTCTTGGGATTTCTGGACAGTTCTGCAGCTTCATAGTCCATATCAATGTTAGATGAGGAACAGAAATTGGAAACAAAACTTTATCGACTGACATTGCCCTACTTGGCAGGGCCATTTTTCAAAGGGGACCCATGAGACACAGAATACAATTAAGGCACAACAGAGATACAATCCATGCATTTTAATACATGTATTATAAAATGACAACAGCTTCAATAACTGAATCACAGGTAAAACTAAGGCAAAAGTAATCAAACTGTGGAAAGGAAATAGGATTAACATGTATATGCAGAGTACAGCTGAACACAGCAAAGTAGCAACATTTTTCTGTTATGGCTGTTACGATAAGGGGAATGGAAGGATCAGAGAGAGATTATGGAGAGGATAGTATATAACTTAATGTTATTAGATGATAGCGGGATATGGAGGAGTGTAACACAAACTAATAGTCTGATGTGGCATACAGTAAGTAGGATAAGTAGACATAAAGTTTGAAGAGTGTCTGAAGTGCTAAGTGTGAGAGATGAATTCAGTGAGTTCAGGACTGATAGTGGAAAAATGTATTCATGAAAATAACAAGGATAATTTGGTGGGCTATGCTCCCAACTCCTGTTAATTATATATACTAACTTTGAGACTGCACAGCAGTGGGGTAAAACCAAATTCCATTAACCTGCTGCAGTTCAATAAAATTCAAAAGGCTGCCAACAAAAACTACATTTAACAGAATGTTCACATGAATGTTCATCACCTTTTTACACTAGTAAAAAGCATTGCTCTTGTCAGCTACAACCACACACACATTTATATATTTATATATATGTGTGTGTATATATATATATATATATATATATATATATATATATATATATATATATATACATATCTATACAAATGTATGTATGTATATATATATATATATATATATATATATCTATACACACACACACACACACACATTTATATATATATATATAAATATAAATGTATATAAATATATATATATATATATATATATATATATATATATATATATATATATTCACTTCATAATCCTGAAATACTGAAATCTCAAATTTCAGAATCTCGAGACCATGAAGCTGAAAATCCATAAAGCCGAAACCCCAGAAGTGCGAAATTTAAAATTGCGACTTCTATACAAAACATACCACACACACAGACACAAACATACACCTCCCTACAAATACATAAACACCTACCCAACATACAAGCAAGCCCCTCTGCACCCTCCCACCCCCTACTTAAATATGCTAACTCCGAGGTCACACAAACACAGAAAAAAACCACTACACAAGCTACATTCCCCTCGCACACACACATCACACTAACAAAACACATGGGCACATACTAAAGCCCCTACCCAGATTCCATAAAACACAAAATGCTTACCTACATCTCCAACCATCTACTAACACACCGCAACCCCAGAAGTACTAATTCAAAATCTCTGAACTTTGGGATTTTGAATTTCACACTTCTGGGGTTTCAGTATGCTGCACTTTCATCTTTCTGATCTCAGGGTACTGAAATTCAGGATTTCAGTAGTTCGAGATTCTTAAGGTATATATATATATATATATATATATATATATATATATATATATATATATATATATAGATATAGATATATATAGATAGGAGCAGTGCATTTCAATGAATCTCATTTTTGTTGAAATGCAAATAATTTACTAAAATCCATAAAAACTCATTTTACCCAATCACAACTCATAGAACACTTTAGAAGTCTTTAGTCTATCACTGTTGGGGTGATTTGTGTTTGTGCACCAGGGGTGATTCACTGCATGATTTTTTCTCTTTTCTTCATGGTTGTATGACCATGGGCTTAATATATTTAAATACGTAGGTAAGCCAGTAAAGGACTTCTAGCTTTCCAACAGATAACAGCACACCTCTCAGCTTCTTTGCTTAAGAATTCCTAACCAAAATGTTAATAGTGTTGCAGGTTTTGCAACAATGTCCATTTTCTGAACAATAAGTAGTATGAAAGTCTAATGTCTGACATTATTGATAGACAGTAATCTTAAATGATTTACTATAAAAAATATGAGGGACAGAACAAGAATATGAGACAAAGTCAGAAACTGTTGAAAAACATGGACAACAGGCAGAAACAAAGCTGTTTTACCTTCTGCCACTGTTTTTTACCAGCCAGCCAACACTATCTGCTGTTAATTCTAAGCACAGTATGGGGCTTAGCAGTTATTAAGCACCCCTCCAAGCTCTATAATGATTTGGTCTCATGCTATGGAAGCTGCAAACAAGCTTATCTCTTTTCGTATGTCTAATTGTAATCTTGGCATTCCATGCACAATAACAATCTAGAGAATTTTATAGCTGAACATATTGATATTACTGCCTGAAAGCTTTGTAATGAAATATGAAAAGGGTACTGCTATGCAAGTGTTCACAGAAATTAAATCTCATAGTATAAGATTTTTTACTATACTTGGATTCTGTTAGAGGTGTTGCACATGACTTCTGCTCATGTTAGAATGCAGAATACAGTACTTGTCTAACTTCTAATTTTATCACAAGTAATTTTGCTAGAAAAACAAAACTTTGTTTTCATTTGCAATATGTCATGCCACAAATGTCATGGTTATTTGCAGATAAAATGGTGTGGTCACATTCAGCTCTAAACTGTCCTGAAATCTCTAAAATAGAATAACGAACAGGTGTATTTCATAAACATCTTGCTACTACCTGATAGATTTGTATTAAAATATTGAGTTTCTGATTATTCCTGGGTACCAAATGTAAGACTTCATAGCCTGTCACTTTCACAATCTGGCATTTTGTATTATATTCAACTTTACTAGAGAGTATTGTTTATGACTCCTGCTCAGTATGCATAATAGAGTTATCATTACAACACAGATGAAACTCTGATACATTACACCATTTTTTTCACTTTTAGCATGTCTGACTCAAATGCAGTGATGTATAGCAGCTGAAGTGATGTGGTTACATTTTGCATTAAATCTCAGTGAATTCCATAAGGCTAGGAGGATAGTCTTGGGTCTATCTTATAGTCTCTATTCTGTTGTCATTGCCTGAGCATTTCATTATAAAATCTTAAAGTAACTGACATATTGCATTTTAAACACAGGTACCAAATACAGGGGTTCATATGCCTTCATAGTCAAAAGTGTGACATTTTGCATTGCACCCATTTTCAATGGGGTATTTTATGTAACTTCTCAGTGTACACAAAATAGCAGTGGCTTAAAGTATATATTTATTATATTTTTATTTCAGCAAAAGTAAAAGTTGTGTATTTCTTCACACCAAAATATTCTGTTTTCATTTGTAAGAGATACATTTTAAAGAAGCTAAATGTATGAGGTTAAATTCAGCAGTAAACAGCACTGAAATCCCTAAGGCTAGAATAGAAATCTTATGAGCATTTTATGGCTAAATATTTCGATGTTACTGCTCCCGTGGTGGTGGTGCTGCGGTAGCATTGTCGCCTCACAGTAAGACACTGTCCGGTTCGATTATCAGCTAGAGAGTCTTCTGCATGGAGACATGCGTGAATGGGCATACCTTCGTTGAAGGTTGTGCGTCAGGCCTGGCATGCCGGTACGTAAAAATCAACTGCTAATCATTAGCGGACTGGAGTTCCGCTGTGGCGACCCCTAACCGGGAAAAGAAGCCACAAACAAACAAATTTTGATGTTACTGCTAGAAAGCTTCATAATGACATTGCTGATTTGTACTCCTCTTGTGTCTGTGCCTGGAGCCTCCCCACTGTGCTTTTGCCTTAATTCTGTCATTAACCACCATGACCCTTCACCCCTTCTTGCATGTCTTGTTTGCCCTGATTTTTTCCCCCTTTTCCATTACACATGACTCATACTCTACATCATAGTTGGATTTACACTTACTTATTCATCGTATCTTAGACCATATCAGTCTACTCTCCACCTGCATTCTATTTCAGTTTAATGACATAATCATCTTGAGATACATTTGTATATATAATTTCATTATAACTGTCCCATGCAGACAAAGGTCAAAGCCATCACTAGCACAAGGGGTTTTGCCTTTGCTATTTATCTCCCAAATCTCTTACTAGTGCAGCAGCTTGTAACTCATACACAAGGTATGTGCTGTTTAAAAACATTCTGCTGAACATTGAAAAATGTACTGTATGTGATATCTGAAGTGAATAATTACATTACACTTTCACTTTCAAGCTGTTAAGCAGTCAGAAGAATAGACATTTAATTTAGAGTTTGAAATTCATGTCTATTTTACATTTTTATTTGGGGAAAGATGGTCCAACAGCAACCACAAGAAGTTCTTTCACTGCAAGGCAGTGTATCATAAACTTAATTTTTTAACCTTGGAAAAACTGCAAAATGCTCATTTGTTGTGAACCAAATAGCCAAAATCAGAGCATGCAAATCGATATATGAATACTGGTGGTACATAAAAATATAGGAATAGTGTTCAGAAACCTTTAAAATAAAATATTATGACCCTCAGCTACAGAATACAAGAAGAGATTATTATGGTGGTTCAGGCATATGCACAGGAAAGCAGAAGACAATCTGGTAAATAAAATTTGGGAGAAAGACAGGAAAAAGACAAGATGAAATGAGGGCATCCAGCAATGAGATGGATAGATTGTGTGAAAGAAGACCTGTGCCAGTAAGACATAACTGTTGAAGAAGGTAGACAAGTGGCATTGAATCGAGAGAGAGATGTTAACAGCCGACTCAACACCCTCACCCCATGTAGAAAATGGGAAAAGGGGGGATGAGAATTGAACATGATGATTCTCAAATTATGCATATAGCTGGTGATTCCAGGTATAATGACACAACCACAAATATAGTTTCATGTAATTTAGTTTATTGTGTATGAGTCTAAATTGGAGTAGTCATTATTTTAAAGATACAAAACTCCCTACTGAGGAGAAATACCTAGGATTTTTACTTTTTATATAATTAAATATTACTTTAAGCCATGGTGGTGCAGTGGTAGCGTTGTTGCCTCACAACAAGAGGCTCTCCCATTCGATTCTCGGCTGGAGTGCCTTCTGTGTGGAGTCTGCATGCCCTCCCCGCGGTTGACTGGTGTTCCAAAGACATGCGTGAATGAGTGTGCCTTCGTTGAAGGTTGGGCTGGCCCCTCAGCACCATAAAAATCGACTGCCAATCATTAGCGGAGTCCCACTGTGGCTATCCTTAACCAGGAAAAGTCGAAAGAAAAACAAAACATATAATTAAATATTACTAATGATTCCTAGGATTTAGAAAAGCTTACCACTCCATGGAAGCTGGTACTTGGCAAGCTTTCACAGTACACTAATCATGAGGGATTGAGGAACTGCATTCCCACTACACAGGCACCACTCACAGCATAGATAGAATAATCAGTAAAGCTACAAGCAAATGTGGCAATTTAAATGCTAATTAGCCACGGGCTCTCCCACAGAAATAGCACTAGCATCAGAATACCATGGTGAAGTGGTTCAGTGAATTGCTCTGCTGTGCTACTTGGAAAAAGTGTATAGCATCTGTTGACTGCATACACCCATTCACTCCTATGGATGAATCAGGACTCAGAATATGACTTAAGTAAAAAACATAAAGGTGTGTGTGTGTGTGTGTGTGTGTGTGTGTGTGTGTGTGTGTGTGTGTGTGTGTGTGTGTGTGGGTCAGGAGTGTCTGGGAGTATGCATGGGTGTCAGTATATGTTTGCATGCTGAAAAGTGTCTGCGTAACTGCAAGGCATAGGCTGGAAAGGGAAACATTAGCACAATGTTTGATTCAGAGGCATGCTAAAGAGCTGGTATTGAGAGGGTACTCAGTGCAGGCTTACAGTGTCTCTAGATCACAAATCAGTGTTACACCACTGGACAGTCTCATATTGACCTGGCAATGAGAATCTTGTTAAATCCTTGGGGACATATTTTAGACATTACCATATACTGCATAATGAGCAGAAGTCACATAATTTATTCCCAATGGAAAATGAGTATAACATAATATGTGAGAATGTGATAATGAAGACCCTTTAGTCCCTGCAATTTGTAATTTTGCTTAAAAGGCCAGATGTCAATCATCATTTGATATTTTTTTAAACATCTTTTACTCTGTAATAATATGATGTTCAACTACAAAATACTCCTAAGGCACTTATTCTATCATTAGGAATTTATATTCATTTCATTGCTGAAATAATCACACTGCTTTATCTGTCTCTAACCATGGTATTTGATCTGTATGCTACAAATAAAAAAAATAAAATGAAAAGATTATACTAAAATACATATGATGTTTACTTCTATGTAGGAACAATTCAACAAAGATGTATTTTATAATGCTTATTGTGTCCCTGAGCAGAAGTCCCATACTTGACCACCAACAGAAACCATGCAAATTACAAAATGTCTAGCTGTGACAGTGAAGGTGTTATGAATCCCTATAGTTGATGCTTATGTATAAATAGCCACATGTCAATCCATTTTCAGGATCCTCATTCAAGACGACACATCTTATACAGAGTTACAAGAGAGGAGGTAGACATAGAGTGTGACAGAAACTGGACTGAATAATTAAAAGAATTGGGATATGGAAATCCAAGCTAATTGGTTATTTAGGCAGGACAGGAGAATGTCTATATTAGTCATTGCATAAATTATGAAGCACTTAGCAGCATGGGGATACAATTAGAATAGAGGAACTTCAAAGTCTGTTACAAGGTAACAGCCCATGAATCTGCAGAGAGAAAAAAGTTTGAGAGCTGAGATTAGATAAAATATATCAACTGCCAGATGCAGAATGACAGGATCTGAATAAGCAAAGGAATTGATATGGTCTGTGGCAAAATAAAAAAGTTATTATAGGTTCATAGGTTCATAGGTTTATACTAGGCTATCTGCCCTAAGGCATTTATAAGCCTAGCCCAAAGTTTTGTGGCTTACGCCACCCTTTATATGAAAAAATACTGATGATAGACTTCAGTCTCTGAGAAGCAAACTAGTATATTCCTGCATCAAAATAAGGGAGCTAGAATGAAATAGTGGAGGCACTAGGCCAAAAGATATTCAGTAACTTAGTACAGAAAATGGAATGGTAGAATGTTAGCTCATGAAGTAAATCCATTCCTGTCTAAAGGTGACTATGCAATGATGTAGTGAACTATGGGTGGAGGTTGGCTGGGGGCAACAAGTAAACAAATAAAACCAAAGTGTGGGACTAGAAAATGCAGAATATATTATAGTAGAAGAACATGAGAAATAGAAAACAAGTACAAGAACTAAAAAAGGTGTAGCCAAACAGCTGTGGAAGAGGGACTGGGAAAACAGAATAATGGAGGAGAAGAGTCAACGTGGATCTAAAGAAAGGGTAAGGAGGCCATCTCTACAAAGAAGTGGCATTGCAGGAGTTAAAAAGGGAGGATGTGAGTGTAGGATGCATAGATGTTATGAAATGGAAAGGGATACAAAGGTAGAGAACAAGGAAGCCAACTCTACAAAGAAGTGGCATTGCATGAGTTAAGGAGAGAGGAGGTGAGTGTAGGCAGGATGATGTGGAAGCTACAAAAAGGAAAGTGCTGCAAAGGTAGTGAGAAACACAAATCCAAACTGTGATTTAACATCATATTAAGAGCCTGGTGCTCTTTTTTAAAGTAAGATTGGTTGTTGTGACTTAGAATTGTGCGAAATGCCAGAAAAAAATCCTTAGCAGTTTCAGTCATGGAAGTTGGAGCAAAATGTTTGGACAATCCTATAACAATTAAGTTATTCTGGTGACTGCTCTTGTAAACGTTTTACATTCTGAAGGATCTTGCAGAATAGTTTTATTTCTATTTTTTCCAATCCTCCACAATGAAAATGTTGCTTTCAAAATGACTCAACTGTTTAGATAAGTCATCACCACATATATTCAAAAATTTAAACAATAACTTGGTTAATAAGTTCATATTTTCTGCAGGGGTGAAGTAGTCTCTTCTAAATCCATCAAAGTTAGAGAAAGTGATTTTAGACTTTTCCTACTGTATGAAAAACAGTATTAGTCATGTTGGCATGTCTGGATCTCATATCTTTCTCCAGGGTTAATGAATAAGAGGAAAGCATATTCTTAGAATGAATGTCAATGTGCTTTTGCCTTTTAACATTTCACAATTTAGGCTGTAAATTTTGATTGTTTTTGAACAAAAACATGAACCCACTAAAATCAATAACATTTTCAAAATATTAAATTTGTTTTGGTTCAGAAATGCCAGAAAGCTTATTAGCCCCCCCACACACCCCCATTTAAAGTGTTTTACTAGCAGTTTTGTACTTTGACATAGATTAATACATATTTAAAAAAAGGCCTGGAGAAAAAAAACAACCCAAATAGCTTACCACCATCTTGAAACAAGAACAGCCTACAGGTACCAGCAGACAGGAAATGTGAATTCATAACTTCAGGTGGCCCTAGAGAACATTCCTGTTACTTGCTACAGAAATTCAACTAGCTGCCAATAACTGTATGGGTGACTTTGCTGCTTGGCTGTTTAACTTACAAATTACTAAACTGCTCCCACCACCCATTATCACTAGCAAGCATTCTGTATCACAGATAAACTAGTTATTCCAGTTGCTTGGCTATAGAAGATACCTGGAATTCTTAGCCTCAAATTATCAGGAAACCTCAGCAATTAAGGACATTCAAAGAGAAGCTCATTAAATATCTTATCAATGAATACAAATGCGTTTATTTCTACACTAGATTAAAAAATATATATCAAGCCACATCAAACATCAGTATCATATTTGCACATCTGCTATGTATTACAAACTTTAGAGTCACTGATATTGTATAGATTTTAATCTAGCCTGACATGATAAGACACTGCTATTCATTGTTTCTTAAAATGGCCAGTGTTGTGCTCACATTTACTTTTATTTCTAATATATATCTGTTATATATGATGTGTATATTTTATTAATATGATCTAACATTGTATTGTACATGTTCTAACAAATGCAATTCACCATGAACATTTGTAACTGCTAAATTTGACCCAAGCTGATTCTGAAAATAGGCTGTGGAACAGTCCAGGATCCCTGTTCTCAACGTAAATAAAAAGTCCCCAACATTTCTAATTTTATCCAAAGCTTTTTCTATATCAACAAAGAAAAAACAATATTAACATCATGGATAGAAATTATGAAAAGTATTAGTATAACAACTAACATTTCTGGTGGACATTCTTAATCCTTTTGCTATAGAATAACTATATATTTAAACATTTATCCAAAACACAAAATAGTTATCATAGCAACCTTACCAATGAAAATATGCTGAGCCTAGCATTCAAGCCATGTATCTGGGTTGTGAATAGTCTAATTTAGAAAAGTATATTCTCTTAGCCATTTACCATCATGTTAAAAGTCAGTATTCCCAAACAACGTAATTTATAGCAAGGTGCTAATCTATCACTATTATTGGTTACAGTCCTGTATCCCTGGTGGACAAATGCTAGCTTGTTGAGTAAAAGTACACACAATGAATATAAATGCTGGTTATTTACACATTGTCATAAAGAGGGTGATGATGAGCATTGGATGGGCTATCCAATGTGGAACACCTCTTACACAGTATCTGTCTGTGTAAGTGTTGGCTTTGTCTGTGTGTGTACCTGTGTGCTGAAGAGTGAGTTTGCATCTGTGATTTGGGATTTGAGACATAGTTTGCTTGAAGGTACACTTCATTGTGTGAGATACAATGCTGGCAGTGTGTGTGTGTGTGTGTGTGTGTGTGTGTGTGTGTGTGTGTGTGTGTGTGTGTGTGGCCTTATGTTTGTGGTTGAATGACAGCAATTTAAATCTGGGTTTGCTATGTGTCTGATGCTATGCTTGCGGTCTGCTTGTGTAGTGGTTGTAGAAATGTGATGAGTGAGGTGGGGATTATTGTATATTTGGTCAGAAGCTTTCTACATATATGGTCCAATGCTTGTTGTGTGTGAATCTGAGAGGTAAACAGATATGGGGGTGTGTGGTGTGTGTGTGTGTACATGCATGGTGTATTCTTGGGTTTTGTGTTTGTATGGGTGTGTTTAGGTAAAGGTATGCTGTGCATATTTTATGTTTATTGTATGGAAGATTAGCATGAGCTGTGTAAATGTTGCACAAAATCGGTATTTGAGTGACTCTGCATCCCGAGTGGTACTTACCCATGGCACGTTTGATCCTGTGGGACTCATCATCAGAAACCAAACGATCATAAAAGGGAAAAGTTGACTCCTGATCCATCAAAACACATCTAAAAAGGCACTAACAAAGTGTCTTTTGGGGGGGACTTGTTGACACCTATCTTTAAATATACTAACTCTAAGATCATATTATGGTGGAGGTAAGCAGATACTGTCTTACCTCCACTGTCAAAACACCAGCTATTGAAAGGAAGATAATTTAAAACATATAGTGGTTTTGAAGAGTCCAGAACCTCTGCACACTCCTGTACCTCTAGCTATACTAATTCAGAGACAATGGTGCTAAGGGGAAGGAAGTTTCATGATCCCAATATTTAACACATTTTATTTACAAGACTCCAACATGTTTACATTTAATCAAAAGGAAATCCGGTAATCTCCAAGTGTAGTACCTCGCACTCAGTTCTGCGCAGCTTTGGGCGTGGAGTGGGCGTGACGTACATGATTGGCAGGCGAAAGTAGAGTACGAGTGACAGTCACTGCATTACCGTTTCAGATTACCAACTATGCAATTATGACAGCAGAGCAAAATAACTTATTGTAGCATTCTTTCAAATGAAGCTACGAATGTCACTTCTCAAGACTACGGCAAAGGTATCACAAGGTCTTGAGGGAACGTTTTACTGTTATTTTACAAATGATAGAGGATGTAAACTATTCCCAAACAACTTTGACAATATATTTTCATTATGTAACTGAATATTTCATTTTTTTTTATTTGTAAAGGCGGTGTGATAACAGCACATTCAATATCAGTTCGTTTCTACCGTAACTCAGCTATTCTTAACAACCAGCACCGCCCCCGGGTGCCTCCTTCTAGGAGGAACTGTAAGTCCAAGATCCTTTACTCCATACATCTTCCAGCACCATTTTCTTTCAATTTCAGAATCCTAACTGGACGGCCCTGCGGGGAATGTTAACCTAAAGCATCCTGACAAAGCTAATTTTCCTGCCTGAACCCAAAGAACAGGTCACCTTCTGTCTTGATATTCATCTTTTGGGGTATAAATTTCGGAAACCGCTTTGTAGCCCACAGTCGGGGAATGATGGGGAAGTGAACTCTGCACGCTGAATAGGGAACACTTAGAAGCGTAATAGAAACATAATGGTTTCCTCTTTCTACAGAAAATATGCACAAACTGTTTTAAGTACTGGCAATGTTAAGGAGCAAGTGAGGGAGCAGTTGTCAGTCATTAAACTCTGTAGAATCTAACAGGGTGGGGGACCAGCGTCAACCCGATGTTAAACCCCATGTATAAAACTTACTACAACACACTTAAGAATACGGCTCTTTTGAACCACAACTATGCATTTTACTGCGGCTGTCAGGAGTTATACTAAATGAAATCATCGGAAAAATTACTACACTGAACAACCAGCTATGACAGAGATTAACTAAAACATTTGGATCAAGCACAGCTCAATTCAGTCACTACACCATACAAGTAAATCAAGTTAAGAAGAACGGTATGGCAGGAGCAAAATAAATATTCATGCGGGATTGGGCTGGAGGCGTGTTCGGGGTGGGATTTGCTACTGCACATCCTGTGAGGTACTACACTGGGAGATTACCGGAAATCCATCAAATGATCAACTATAGTGTTACTTATATAGCTATACACATATGCGCGCACACACACACACACACACACACACACACACACACACACACACACACACACACACACACACACACACACACACACACACAAACTGCTGTTAGTTAAGTATTATGTGGTTATGATACCTAAGGCCTAACCATAAGTTCCCTGCTGCATACTGTAACTACTTACTCCTTTAGTTCTGTGCTAACATTATAAGCTGTTGCAATACCAACCTATCAAATATGATTTCTCAATGGTATATCAATGCTGCTTTGTTGACCCTAAAATTATCATAGCTATGTTACTGGGTCTTATTCTGTTGATGTCTTTATGTGCTTAAAAGGGGATATCTGAGATCATGCAGCCCAGAGAAAAGGAAAAAAAGGTGAAGGTTTTAATTTTCCCATTTCTCCTAGTGTAGGCACCATTGGAGATAGTACATTTAAAAATCAGGATGCATGTTCAGAGCTATTTTTTTATGGGGGAGAATCCTTGCAAAATTATATTTTTATACTTGATGTAATATTTTGGGTTGCAAGTTGCCTGCTCACATTTGTATGTGAATTGGATGTTTTGCTTATGATGTTTTGGGCCATTACCTGCTATCAGTTAGACATTATGAATTATGGTGGACAAGTACATTGTGTACCAAATATCTCTATTGTCTACCCCGTGCGACATAGCATTAAAATCCTTACGTGGCATGACATGGGCATAGTTATATGTTTGAGACCAAATCCCTAAATCCATAATTACTTTCAGGGATGTATTTTATTTCTTAGCTACTAATTTGCCAGCTCTCTGTTAACCATGTACACTGAGTTCACATTTCTGAGAAACCCAATAAAGCAAGCTTACAAAACTGCCATTTTGTAGAGATCCCTGCAAGAAGTAAAAAGCTGTGCGACAGACTAGTGACCTATTTTTCTAAAACTCATTTATGGGACTAATTCTACTTATACCAGACCCAATATGTACTCTAATATTAGATATGTTATCTGAATCATGTTCTGTGATTTTTCTGTTCTCATTCCATTGTGGGAGAAGAATATGCAACACTCATTAATTACAACATAGAGAGATATTCTCAGTTGCTGATTCTATGCATAATGGACTGTCTAAATCTCCTTAATATTGCTTGGGTGCTAGACTCACCTACTGGGTGACAGGGGCCAGCTCTGCATCAGTAGAGAGGTAAAGCCCTGGTTATGACCCATGTGACCTGAATTTGAAGACTGCTGTACCATCAGCTGGTGAGAGCATAAACTGGGCAGGTGATCCAGGCTAAGTGATGCCATTATCCTTTCAGAAAAAGGACAGTGAAACACAGAAGTGAACTTAAAGTATATGTTTGGCTCACCAAGGCATGTATGAGGTAACCTTCATCATGAGTGCATAGAAGTGTGCATTCACAGAAGACAGACATAGCAGTCCCTGTGGTGATGTAGCATTGCACCGTCTCCACTTAGGGGAAGGAGTTAGGGACATAACAGGAACCCTTCTCTGGTGGATGCCTTTATGATGGCTCCTGGCCTGCTGGTCTTTGCCCAGGAAAAAGTGAAATGAGCTGAATGGTGCATGGGAGAACTGATGGCAGTAGGGTAGGAGAAAATATAAAACAAAGTTTTGAGTAACAGGTTTGCATTCACTTCAAGAAAGGAGCGGACATCATGCTCCTTTACTAAAAAAATGATTGGCTGGGTGCAAGTTAAAAAAGCAAAGAGAATAACAATGTGCCATTTTTGTAACCCTTACATTAAATGCAGGAAAATCACATAAAATAATACTGATACTGTGATGTCCTCACATCCCTGATGTTTGCAATTCTTATGCTATAATTCAAATAATCTTTGTCCATAGTTACATATCAGTGCACAACATTTTATGTTAATAAGCTAGAACTCTTATCACAAGTAGGTTAAGTGAGCATAGTAAGTTTGTTAAGTATTAGGAAGTGGGTTGTAAAGCAAATGACAGCTGTAAGCTAGTAACAGTAATGAGTTTGCAAATTATCTTCCGAGTTTAAAAAAACAACTGCTGTATACAAAACACCCAAGTCTGAATAGGATATTTGAACTTGGACTATTTTGAAGAAATCATATTAAAACAGACTGTTTACTTATGGCTTCATTGTATACATGTTGAATATACATATGTAGTTTTCACAGATTTACCAAGTAATGCCTAACCATATCTCATTGCAAAAAGATGATTTTGAGAATTGTTGGCATATTGCAAGCATGACATTTGATATTGCATTCTGTTTTTTTGCTCTGATTATATCCTATATATGTGATTCAAGTGTCAGATGAGTTAGTGCTAATAATGGTTGCATATGTTTAATTTTCTGAATTTTTTTCATAGAATAAAATGAAAATGACAGAAGTAGCTATTAGAGATACCCATGGTTGTATTATACTTTGATTAAATAAATTCATGTGGTATTTATCACACTGACAGTGTGGAATCTTTAGTAGAAGTGTTAATGTTCACTTATAGCTTCAAGGGTAATGTTTAAATGTCAAGTCCATAATTCCTAAATCAATATGCATAAATTAATTTCCTGCAGTTTCCTGTGAAAAAAAATATTATTCCTCGGTCTAATTCTCTTGGCACATACCTAGTTCTTTGATGCTTGCATAGCAATATTGTCTTAGGTTTGAGCTAAAGGTAGACAGAAAATATATGAAAATTAGCACATACTTGTGAGGTTACTAAAATACTAACATGGCTGCACTAAATACAGAATTAAGAAATCAAAATGGGATCAAGAAACAACGAATCATTCTAACTTACTTTAAATAAAAATTGAACACACTATTTTGCATAACTTTATCAGTTTCTCTTTTTTTCTTCTTACCCTTTCTTTCTTGTTAATGGCTTCATAGCTAAGTACAGTCCTAATTATGGAGATCAAACTCATAAAACCCATCTTTATTTGAGAAGAGTAGCTTAGAAGGAGATTTATATGAGATAACGAAATGAGTGTGCCCTTCACAATGCCTCATCAATGATATGGAAACATCCACATGGAAAAAAATTATTTCTATTTGACAAAGTAGGATCTCAACAAGTTTGCCCTTGATACTAAGGACTAGATCCCTTCTGGCCATATCAGCTTTAATATAATGCCATCATATAAAAAATAAAAAGGTACTGCATCCCAGCATGCTGCATTAATAGCATCACTTTTCTTTATGCACTGACTCTTACTTTATCAAAGTTTGTCAGAAGCCATTTAACTTTTCTACTTCATCTTTTCATTCATTTTCTTATTTGTATTATGTAATTAATCCTTATATATTCTTTAGGTATTCAAGAATAATAACTTCATTTTCAGAAGTAGCTTTAGCATATGTGATAAGAACCAAATACACAACAGAATTGAATGCACTTTAACAATGCATGAGGCTCCATTTCTGTGGGGATGCATTTGACTTTATCATACATGGAAACTGAAATGACTGTGTTGGCCCTTCAAAACAATCCAATGTAACGTTTGCATTTGATATAAATGAAGAATTATTGACCTTTTGCAGGTGTGAAATGGTGATACAGCAGCTAGCATGATGTTTGGTTGACTTATTGGTCTCCTGGATGGGATGCATTCTGCATGGACTTTACATATATTCCTAATGTTCGTGAATTTTCACAGCATGTCTGCTTTCTTACAAAATCGCAAAGGCATATCAACAGCAACATTGCAATCTTCTGAAGTGTGTGTGTGTGGGTGTGTGTGTGTCTTAGAGAGAGAGAAAAAGCAAGAGAGAATGTACATCATGTGATGGATGGTCTAGCATCCAATTCAGGACTGGTTCTCCGTCTTATACATTTTGCCTGGTGTGATAGGCCCCAGCTCCCAAGTAACCCAAAATAACAGAAATGCATACCAAACAAGTGATTAAATGAATGAATGTTCTTCTGTAGACTCTGGGTTTACATACAATGGCACTACCAAATTCTGTAGTATCACTATTACAGTGGGTTCCTACTTCATCAAAGCAATACATTGCACAGATTTGGCAGCCTGTACAGAGCTAGACATATCCCTTGTATAGCTAGGTTATTTCTTAACAGTTAGTGCTCCATAATAATTTCTTGATTTTTGGGGAGTGGGTACCACACACATTTACTGATGCTGGAGAGTGTAGTTTATAACACTATTTCATTTCACTAAAGAAGTGAAAGAAAACAATTTCATTTCTCTAAAGAAGTGAAAGAAAACTAAACCTGTTCTTCTAGGACATATTGTATATTGTTGATAGTACCTATATATATATATATATATATATATATATATATATATATATATATTTAGTACATATATATATATATATATATATATATATATATATATATATATATATATATATATATATATATATATTAGTACATATATATATATATATATATATATATATATATATATATATATATATATATATATATATATATATATATATATATATGTGTGTGTGTGTGTGTGTGTGTGTGTGTGTGTGTGTGTGTGAGACCAAAGTGGGCTTATCCATCACTTGCTTTGCCCATGCTGGCCTTACAGCTGTACAATATCTAATATTGGTCTCCTCAACAAGAAATAAAGTATAGGAATCCATTACATAGAGATTTCACCAGTATTATTAAACATTCATGGCATTTTTATGATAGCCCTATAATACTGCATACCATAAAGAGTAGGTTATAAAAAAACAGGCAATATAGGGTCTGGGACAGGTTTTAACCAAACAAAAATGCAATCATTACAAGCACTTTAAAAGCTGTTTTTTTTAGCTGTACATTAAATGAAATTAGCAGATGTCATTGTAGCACGTGCACATATTATCAGATTAGTTCTACCCTAATTGAAGTAATGCTCAAGCATTGTATATAATATTATTCAAACACAGCTTTATTCTGTATGCTGAATAGACTGACTGCTTTAATCCCCAAATAATTCCAATTGTTTTATTATGCAGAATTAATTAGCTTAGTTCCACTTGAAATACAGAATTATTCATTGTTCTTTAGACATATTCTGTGTAACACCATCATGCATCATTATAGCTTCCTGGCACTCCAAAATGAATCATTCTCCATGCAGGTAAAGGTGAACCCTTTCACCTTTTTACCCTTGGAGAAATGAGGGGTTCCGAAGTCAAGAGCGAACAGTATAATTATGTTTTGGTGTGGTACAAATTACTGGTAATCTTTCTGCATAAATTAAAAAATAATAACTTAATCAAACTGGATCATAAAACAAGACATTTTAAAAGCCATAAAGCTGGAAAATATTCAAAAGCAAGGAACATGGACAAGACAGTCTGATCGTACATGTCAATCACACATCAAGTAAAACATCAGTGATTAAGTTTTGAATTAGAAAAGCTAATTTATGAGGACACTAATGCCTGTTATAAAAGTTAAATGTTAATGTTACTCGTGGTTTAAATATTATTTTCTCTTCCTTATTAAAATCAGACTTTGTGGAGAATTTCTTTAATACACAGCCAAGAAAAGAGCATACATTTTCTTAGTCAAGATATAGTTTCCTAAATTTATTCTGGACCATTAGCTGACTGCTTCCTTTTGCAAAAAACATTCAATCTAGTTATGTTCCAAACAGATAAGTCAGAACTCCTTGAAGCTCACAAGCATCTAAGTAGGGGTGCATGCAACCTTTTCATATTTTAAGTAATATTTGACAGTGTGCCACAATGTCATTTCAAATATGTGTTCATGTTCTTTACCTCTGAGCTGCATTTTACTGAAAATCTAATGCATTATACAGCACTATATTCAATGAACTACTGTGCATTTTTTATTATTTTTTTTATTTGTTTGTTTGTAAGTTTAATACATTAATCATAAAAGACCATTTGAAGGCAAAGCCAGAGTGAAGAAATTCACAAAAAGTATAAATAAATAAAACAGAACTAGTTCACAAACACAGAAAAATCACAGAACAGAAGATAAAAAATGAAGCAAACAACTGAGGCAATGATCAAGGATTAACAAATGAGATAAATAAATGTACATTTAATTTTTAATATTAGCTATGGGAGGTAAGCAGCAGACGAGTACAGAGAATGAAACTAGAACTGGAATAGGTGATGTGTCTAGTGGAAAAGCACTAGCAGTCAGATTTTTATATAATATTTAACATAACTACTGCCCCTATTCTGACATTCTCAGTGTTTCTGTGTGAAGCTATGAAAATGGTGTGAGTCAAATTATACATTTTACCTATGGGATTATAAATGTAGTGTTACCTTATAACATCATATTTTCTGATTAATTTATTAGAATGTCCACTTTTGTATATAATTTTTTTTTATTTTTTTTATTGTCATTATGCTTTTGTTTACCAGGTTTGTCCAACTAGATTTACTAAAAAAAAAAAAAAAAATTTCAGTGGAGGCCCAAGGAGAAAAAGCTCCAACATATTACAAACATTTCTAACAGACATTCTGTAATATATGTGAACAGACATTAAGTACAACAACCATTACACACTCATTTGCTAATTAGATTAAATTTGTATGAAATAAAGCCAAACTATTCTGGTATAAGATATAGTAATGAATTAGTACTTTGAGCATTTCAAGAGTTGTATCAGTGGGTTTGTCAAATAGATCATGTGAGTAGTGCTTAGGAATTCAAATAAATGAAGGTGAGAGAAGAATAGAAAATATTAATATTGTAGTTACAAGGAGGTATATAAACAAAGTTCATAGATATATATTTGGGATCTTAAAGGTTATATTAGAAGTATAGAAGTAAGGATTGAGCAGTGTTACAAAACTATGTATATGGCTGAGAGATGCTAGTAAAAATACTAAGGTATTTGTGAATGCAAGTTGTGGGGGCTTAGGATTCTGAATGAAGACAAATGGTTTGACAACATGGCAATCTGAAGATGACATTGGCATTTATCCTGAGGATATGTAGGACCAGATCTATTGATCCAAAAGGTGAAGACTGTATTTGTGTTTTAAATGAGTTTGCATTCAGAATGAATTTCAGTGGTAGAGGGATGTGGTTCCATAGCTCATCTACCCTTTTAAATATAGAGCATCACCTGCAGTATTAGCTTATATGGTTACAGTGATTAATGATTTATTTTCCAGAATGTAAAATTGTATAGAGGGAGTAGAGCTGTACTAAGTTGTTAAGGGCTGAACAATTGTCTGCCTTATATAGAAGGCTGTGTATTGCAGTTAACTGAGAAAGAGCTAAGTAAGTGATGTGATAGTTTTAACCAGTATAATTCTCTGAGGGCTAGGCAGTGGTATATTTTAGTGTTACAGTTTACTGCAGATTTGACTATTTTATTATAACATTGCTCAAGCATGGACAGTTGTGAAACTTGAAGGTTAGTAAAGATTTGGGCAGCATAGATGAGAGATGGCAGTAAGAAGGTAGAGATTAGACGTCCTCTGGCTATGTTAGTGAGGTAGGTTTTAACTAGGTATAATCTATTTAGCTTTTGATCATTTTACTTAACGGCGAGTGATATATGGTAGTCAAATTTCAACTGCTCTATGATGACACCCAGCAATTTTATGTGCTTCACTCATTTTACATGGTGTTGTTGGCAGAGATGATGGTGAATGATGTTGTTTTGGTTGAGATGTGTTTTAGGGATCACTTCACATGACCTAAAACTCATTTGACAGAATGTCTTTTGACCGAGACCAAATTACCTAATTTTCAAAATACTAAAAACTCATTTGACTGAATCTCATTTCACCAAAAGCTTACAATGCTGAAGTTCAAAATACTAAATTATAAACCACAAAATGAAAATCCAAAATTGAAGATGCTACTGAAGGTGGTCCAGATAACACAAAAAACAATGAAAAATATAAACTAGATGCACCACCACGGAAACTTCTTCAAAATGAGAATCCTTTAATGTGAAAGCAAGACCAAAAAACAAAACATAAAAGATTAACGCTTTCATCTTCCGCCCTCTTCAGATCTTTATGGTATGTACCAATCAGTGACTTTAAAAAATCCATTCACCAACAGAAATAACTTCCTACTATTAGATGAGCGAATAAAAACATGAGGTCCAATAGCCTATCATATGAAAATAAAAATCTAAAACACCAATCAAAATACATCCAAAGTTCAGTAAAAGCAAAGTAAGCCAATAGAAGTCACACAATACTGTGACAAAACACATAGGTGTTTTTTTCCAGCTAATCCCAAACCCAGATTAACCATGTACCTAAGTTAAAACAAGACCTAAAGACAGTGATCATTTTATCGGGTTCAAATAATCATCATCCATTGCACAAAATAAAATAACATGGCACTAAACCCTTAAAGTTCATAACAGTGATTAAAATCAAAGGTTTTTACATGCTGCACGAGTAGCTGTTCAGTAGGAGTATTAAGCTAAGACAGCGATCATCACATTTTCAAAAAACATGTTGTCAAAAGATGTGAATACATAATCACTATTTAAGCAGCATAATTTAGAACCAACCAGCTAATCAGCTTTGATTTGGCAATGTAGATCAGTGTTTAAGACCTTATGAGCGTTTGTGTCTTATGGCAATGTTTTTATATTTTATATACTTTTTACATACTTTATATGTTCTAAATTATGCTGCTTAAATAGTGATTTCTATTGGCTTACTTTGCTTTCACTGAACTTTGGATGTATTTTGATTGGTGTTTTAGATTTTTATTTTTATATGATAGGCTATTGGACCTCACGTTTTTATTCACTCATCTAATACTAGGAAGCTATTTCTATTGGTGAATGGATTTATTTAAAGTCACTGATTGGTGTATACCATAAAGATCTGAAGAAGGCAGAAGCCGAAAGCACTAATCTTTTATGTTTTGTTTGTTTGGTCTTGCTTTCACATTAAAGGATTCTCGTTTTGAAGAAGTTTCCCTGATAGTGCATCTAGTTTATATTTTTCATTATAAATTATAAACCACAGACATGCACACTTACAACACCTATGACTAACTCTTTCCAGAACTTAAAAACTACTTACTTACCCTCTTAACAGAAACTGGACAATATAAAACCAAACTAGGTGGGGGCTATGCCCTTCACACCTCCCAATGTGGGGGCTGTGCCCCCAACCCCCCCAAGTATATAAACTAACTCCAGGATCACACTTCAGTGGGGAAAAGGGCATATACCTTTTACTTGCCTTACAGTACTCTACACGCTGCCACTACTGCTGGGAACACAGAAAACATCTGCCATATTACTTTGGATACTGCCCATAAAAATGTAGATTGACATACCCACATTTAGAAACACTGCAACACTACTTTCTACATGACTAACAGTATTCT